>NW_026112096.1:12500-75000 GCF_024679095.1 Eriocheir sinensis
CTCTTTAGAGAGAAAATCTAAAGTTCGGGTTGGCAGGTGGTCTTCAGGGCAGCATATGGATAGCCTCACGCCACTCGGAGGTGTCTGAATAATCCGGGCTGTGGCGGCGGGCATGTCTCAAACCTGAGTCCTCCTGGCCGTGACGCCGGCACGCTAACCACTCAGCCACGGCCATTATATATAACAACGAAATATCTAGCTAGATATGTAGATATAAATAGATAGATGGTTAGACAGATAGATAAAGATAGAAAGAGATAGAGTATGACGAAGACTAAGAGAGAGAGAGAGAGAGAGAGAGAGAGAGAGAGAGAGAGAGAGAGAGAGAGAGAGAGAGAACACCCACATTTTCCAGACTAGTTCTACAGCCATTCCAAGACTTCCTTCCACCCAAGACTCGCTCACAGGACTCGTCGCCGCCTCTCAGCATTCACTCCTCGCTCACTGCTCGGCCGCTCCCTGCCTGCCTTTCACGCCTGCCTTTCAAAACTTGTCTTCCATCGAACCTGCGACTTAACTAATGCAATAATCTCTCCGCAAGAATTTATTTAACTTTCAAGGGCGATGTTCATTGCTGCTCGCCTTAACATTTTCTTCTTTTATATATTCTTTTTCTGGAATTTGATTTTTTTCTTTCTTATCGATTTTTTTGGGGTAAGTTAAATTAGAGGGAAATTTCCGTAGAGTTCCTTAGTAGATTTTATGACTTTTTGTTACATTATTAATTTTGGTTCAGCTTTTTTGTGTGGGGGGAGGTGGAGGAGGTTGTGTGTGTGTGTGTATCTGTGTGTGTGTGTGTGTGTTTGTGTGTGTGTGTGTGTGTGTGTTTTACCCTATTGTTTGTACGGGCTTATCTATCGATCTGTTCGCTGTCTGTCTGTGTGTGTGTATATCTATCTGTCTGTCTGTCTGTCTGTCTGTCTGTATGTATGTATGTATGTATGTATGTATGTGTCTCTCTCTCTCTCTCTCTCTCTCTCTCTCTCTCTCTCATCGATGCAGCAAATAAAGCGAACAGAATGTTGGGCTTCATTAAAAGAAACTTTTTATTCAAGAATAAAGATGTAATACTTCCGCTCTAAAATAGTTTAGTCAGACCCCACTTGGAATATGCGGTACAGTTTTGGTCTCCCCACCATGCAAAGGATATTGCTAAACTAGAAGGTGTTCAGCGTCGAGCAACAAAAATTATCCCTTCCTTGCGCAACAAATCCTACAAAGAAAGGCTTTCCACCCTTAACGTGTTCTCTCTTGAGAAACGTCGCCTCCGAGGAAAACTGATCGAATGTTTTAAAATACTTAATGGTTTCACGAATGTAGACAGAACGAAATTGTTTATGATCGATGACACTTTTCGAACGAGGAACAATGGCACAAAACTCAAATGTAGACAAGTAAATTCAGACTGCACCAAATTTTTCTTCACCAACGTTGTAGTGCGAGAATGGAATAAACTTCCACCATCAGTGGTCCAGTGTAACACGATTGACTCCTTTAAAAACAAGCTCGACCGTCACTTCCTTGAACTTAATATTAACTAGAGTAGAAAAGCAACGTTTTGGAGCCATCTGATTAATGTAAAATCACTTAGGTTTAAGGACAGACCACCTAGTCTGGACCATGGGGTCTGTGTTGTATGATTTTCTATGTAAATCTATGTAAATCTCTCTCTCTCTCTCTCTCTCTCTCTCTCTCTCTCTCTCTCTCTCTCTCTCTCTCTCTCTCTCTCTCTCTCTCTCTCTTCCTCCTTCCTTTCCCTCTCCTTCCTTCCTCCTTCCTTTCTTCCTCCTTCCCTTCCTTCCCTCCCTCCCTCCTTACACACACGTAATATCCACATAGTCAGGTCGTGTTGGGCGCCGCTGTACCGCTTTTTCCCAGCCCTGAAGAGACACTGTTCATCACAAAACCTGGCGGGCACAAAGACGCCTTCGTCCTCTCCCGCCGTCTCCTGCACCCGCCACTGAATAAACTTGTTATTTCACTGCAAACAGCCCTCGCAGCGGCCACCATTCACCCGTTTTCTATATCGCCGTGACGTCTGAGAGGTATGTCTGCCCTGCTACTGCCCCCTGATGCTACGAGGGCCAAGTATTATCCGTGTAAAGTGTCCAGAATGTCCCGTTGGCGCACTTCCCAGCCCTCTCTTCTCTCTCTTTCCTTCCTGCATGTTCCCTTCCTATATGCACCTTACACCTCGAAGAACCGATAGCACAAGAAAGCGTGAGTGTAAAACTAGTTCTCTGCCACTAAAATAAGGAATGAAATGTAGATATAGGATCGTAAGGTAAAGAAAATGAAACAAATGTGCTAGAAGGAAGACGAAAAAGTATCTGAAGAAGAAGTAGCGTAAGAAATTTGATATGGTAAAACAACTTCTGCACCACTAAAAGAAAGACGGAAATGTTGATAAAGGATCGTTGACAAAAGAAACTACGAATGTGTTGTAAGAAAGTTAAGAGAAAGATTAGAACACTACAATGTTAAGAGGAAGATGAGAAACTAAAACCGGGAAAGCGTAGAGGAAGATGGAGAAAAAAGTAGAAAAAGAGGAGGAAGGAAAAGACGAAGAAGAAGAAGAAGAAGAAGAAGAAGAAGTTAAGGAATGTTAAACTAGTTCTCTGCTACTAAAAGAAAGAAGGAAATGTATCTACAGGATCGTTAACAAAAGAAAATATGAAACTCTTATAAGAAAGACGAAAATATATATATAAAAAAAACGTTCCTATATGCACCTTACGCCCCCAAGAACCATTAAGACAGGAAAATAAATGTGCAAAACTAGTTATCTGTTACTAAAAGAAAGAAGGAAATGTATATACAGGATCGTTGACAAAAGAAAATGCGAATAGGTTATAAGAAAGACGAAAACATATTAAAAACCGTTCCTTTATGCATCTTACGCCTCAAAGAATCATTAAGATAAGAAAATAAATGTGTAAAATAAGTTCTCTGCTACTAAAAGAAAGACGGAAATGTATATACAGGATCGTTAACAAATAAAATATGAAACTGTTAGAAGGAAGACGAAAATATATCTAAAATACCGTTGCAATATGCATCCCGCCCCCCAAGAACAATTAAGATAAGGAAATAAAGGAAAAATGTGATAAAAAAGTCTCTGCCATTAAACAAAGACGGAAAAGTAGCTAAAGCTTCTTTAATAAAAGAAAAAATAAATGTGTTGGAAGAAAGACGAAAATATACCTAAAAAAACGTTCGCACATGCAATTATATGTGTGTAAAACTATTCCTGTGCAGCTGCAAGACGAAACAATAACTATAGTATGTTTCTATGTGTATATAACTGGAATTCAATGATTTTTTTCCCCGATTTTTGGGGGTAGGTGAAATAAGGTGGTATGTTCCGTAGAGTTTAACAGGATTATATGGAATTTTTTTTTTTCACATTATATGGTTCAGCTTTTGTGTGTGTGTGGGGGGGGGGGGGGGGCGAAGAGGGGTGGAGGAAGAGAGAGGAAAAAGTATCTAAATAAGCATTAACAAGAGCAAATCAAAACGAGTTAAATAATTCCTTCACTACTATAATGAAGATGAAAAAACAATAGTATATTTCTGTATGCCTATTCCTTCTTATTCTTTCTATATCCTTTCTACCACTAGAAGAGAGAGGAAAAGTATCTAAATAAGCATTAACAAGAGCAAGTCAAGACGAGTTAAATAATTCCTTCACTACTATAATGAAGATGAAAAAACAATAGTATATTTCTGTATGCCTATTCCTTCCTATTCTTTCTATATCCTTTCCACCACTAGAAGAGAGGAAAAGTATCTAAATAAGCATTAACAAGAGCAAGGGAAAGCAAACCGTGTTAAACAATTGCCTCACAACTGTAATGAATGAAAAAAAAACTTGCCGAAGAAATAAGACGAAAAAATATATGCATCATGATTCTGTGTGCATAAAACAACTGTAATGAATGAAAGAAAACCTTGCCGAATAAATAAAACGAAAAAAAAGCTATGCATCATGATTCTGTGTGCATAAAACAAATGTAATGAATGAAAGAAAACCTTGCCGAATAAATAAAACGAAAAAAAAGATATGCATCATGATTCTGTGTGCATAAAACTATTCCTTTTCGAATAGAGGAAAGGACGAAATAAAATCAATATCATGTTTGTCTATGCATCCAAGCCTTCAAGATCATTCGCAAGAAAAAAATATATACATGAAAATCTACTTCCACCTCACACGAAAAGAAACACCCAAAGAACGAACTTATTCCATCAAACACGAGACAAACAGCAAATCTTTGCCGCTATTAAATACGAAAGCAAATATCTCTATTATATTCCTGTATGCATAAAACTAGTATTTCTTTACCACTGGAAGAAGAAACGAAAAAAAAATATCTATAGCATGTTTCTATATGTACTTAAACCCCCAACATCCTTTGAAAAATAAAAAGAAACTCGTGTAGATATAAAATGTTCATATATTTTCCATTCACACGAAAAGAAACCCCAAAGAACAGACATATAACATCCAACCCACGACTCCTTTCACATCACAAAACCTCACGCAAGGCAAACAGTAAATCTCGACCGCTATTAAATATGAAAACAAAGGTCTGTATTATATTCCTGTACGCATAGAACAAGCATTTCTTTACCACTGGAAGAAAACATTAATAAAACAACTATATAATGTTCCATTATGTATTCAAAACCTCAGATTTTTTGCAAATAAAAAAAAATATATGGTATACATGTAAATCTATTTCTGCTAAAGTCCCAAAAAGAAACCCTAAGGAACAAATATACAGCCTCCAACACTCGACTCCTTTCACATATCAAAACTATAAGTTAATTTATTTCCACCACATAAAAAAATAACCAGCCAAGAACATAAATATGCCATGCAACACACGACCCCTTGCACATCTTAACACCCCGGGCAAGACAAACACAGCAAATCTTGGCCGCTATTAAATATGAAACGAGTCCTTTGTCACTAATTAACTCTCGTGTCCTTACCCTCAGCTCCTTGTGTCGAGCTATAACGTTCCGCTCTTACACGGGAACAGTATTTCGCTTGTCACAGAGCGCGAGAGTTCTTGCAGTATTTGTCCGCTCCTTATTTCCAGCGTCTCTGTTGCAAAGAGGAAGTGTTGAAGGAGAGAGAAAGAGAAGAGGAGGAGGGGAGAGAGGGTGGAGGAAAGGAAGGAAAGAAAGTGGAGGAGAAGGAGAGGGAAGAGGGGGAGGGAAACGAGTCTGAAGGGAAGAAAGGAAAGGAAGTAGAGGAGAAGAGGAAGGGGTAGTAGGGAGAGAGGAGGGAAGGAAAAAAAGAAGAGTGGAAGGAAGGAGAGAAAGTTGAGGAGAAGGAGAGGGAGGAGAAGTAGGAAGAGAGGAGGGAAGGAAAAAGAGAAGGGTGGAGGGAAGGAAGGAAGGAAAGTGGAGATGGAGGGAGAAGGAGGAAGAAGGAGAGGGAGGGTTGTGGTAGGGGTAGAAGAGGAGGAAAAAGAGGATGGAAGGAAAGAAGGGAAGTGGATACAATAGAAGGAGGAAAAGGAGGAAGAAAAGGAGAAAAGGAGAGGAGGAAGAACGAAACGGAGGATGGAAGGAAGGAAGAAAGGAAGGATATGGCAGGAGGAGGAGGAGGAGGAGGAGGAGGAGGAAAAGCAGAAGAGGAAAAAAAAAAAGACGATGATGGAAGGAAAAAAGAAAAGTGGAGATGGCGGGGGAAGAGGAGGAGGAGGAGAAAAAGAAGAAGAAGAGGAGGAGGAGGAGGAGGAGGAGGAGGAGGAGGAGGAGGAGGAGGAGGAGGAGGAAAAACAGGAGCAAATGCAGCAAAAAATGGAGAACGGAAGGAGAGAGAGAGAGAGAGAGAGAGAGAGAGAGAGAGAGAGAGAGAGAGAGAGAGAGAGAGAGAGAGAGAGAGAGAGAGAGAGAGAGAGAGAGAGAGAGAGAGAGAGAATAATAATAAGAAGAGTAAGAAGAAGAAGGCAACAAAAACACACAAACAAGAACAACAGCGAGAACAAGAGGAAGAGGAGGAGGAGGAGGAAGAGGAGGAAGAAGAGAAAGGGGAGGGAGGAAAGAAACAGAGTGGTGGAAGAGGGAGATGAAATAAGGGAGGAACATAGTTAACCCGGTAGCTGCGGGGGTCATGTTCCTTAGGTTAGGTTAGTTTAGGTTAGGTTAGGTTAAAGGTCCCTCTAAGTAAAATAATGAGAAAGAATCATCACTCACACAAACCATTTCATAATATATATCAACGCATGTGTGATCAGTTTATGCATCATCTATTTTGGGAGGTTTATATTATGGCAGAAATTTGGCCCATCGCTGGTACACGGTAAAACCACAAATTTGGCCCGTCGCTGCTACACCGTAAAGCCACAAATTTGGCCCATCGCTGGTACACGGTAAAGCCACAAATTTGGCCCATCCCTGGTACACGGTAAAGCCGCAAATTTGGCCCGTCGCTGCTACACGGTAAAGCCACAAATTTGGCCCATCGCTGGTACACGGTAAAGCCACAAATTTGGCCCGTCGCTGCTACACGGTTAATAATAATAAGAATCAGAAGAGACAGAAGAAGAAAAAGAAGAAAAAGAAGACCAAAGCAAAACAAAAACAAGATGAGATAGAAGAGGAAAAGGAAGAGGAGGAAGAGGAAGGGGAGGAAGATAAACAAAGAGGAGGCAGATAAAAGAAAAGAATTATGTATGTACAGGAATAAACAAATATATACAGGTCTGAAACGAGTCTGATACGAGGGTGTCTCATGAACTATTGTGGAAGGGGAAAGTATTGAAACAGAGCAATTAAAGGAAAGGACAGGACTCTCTCTCTCTCTCTCTCTCTCTCTCTCTCTTCCTTGTAGATAAAGAGTTAAAAGAATGATGAGAACACTACAATATCTAAAGGAATATGAGAAACTAAAACTGGGAAAACGTAGAGGAAGAAGAAGAAAAAGAAGAAGAAGAAGAAGAAGAAGAAGAAGAAGAAGAAGAAATAGAAAAAGAAGAAAAGGAAGAAGAAGAAAAAGAAAAAGGAATAGAACCGTTCTTTTTTATTATAAGGAAGATGAAAGAGATAAAATAAAGAAGAAAGGAAGAAAGGAAAATAAAATTAAACAAAGAAGAATAGAAAATGCAATACAAATAAATAAACAAATAGAGAAAAGAGAAGAAAAAATAGAAAAAGGAAGACGAGAACATTACGAGACAAAAAATTGAAGAAAAAAACTGTTCTCATTTTTATCGTCATTATTATTTCTACGTTTCTAAAATTCGCCAAAGTGTCCCATCAATGATCATCTAGTTTAACTGTTACTATTTTTTTCCTGTCCTGTTCTTTCCTTTCCTTGCCCTGTTAATATAGTTTCCCCTTCCTCCAATAGTTCAGGAGACACCCTCGTATCAGACTCGTTTCAGACCTGTATATATTTGTTCATTACTGTACATACATAAGTCTTTTCTTTAATCTGCGTTCTCTTTGTTTACTTTCTTCCCCTTCCTCTTCCTCCTCTTTCTTTTCCTCTTCTATCTCTTCTTTTTGTTTTTGTGCTTGGTTTTCTTGTTGCTGTTCTTTTTCTTCTTCTTACTCTTCTGATTCTTCTTCTTATTCCTTGTGTTTCTCCCTTATTTCATCTCCCTCTTTCACTCCTCTCTTTTTTCTTTCCTACCCTTTCTCTTCTTCATCCTCCTCCTCCTCCTCCTCCTCCTCCTTTCCAAATGTTTGCTTTTCTCGATTTTGCACTAATAAAACTCTCAACTCTTATGTCAATGATGATCTATTTTTACTGGCATATATTTTTTCCAAGTGCTGAATTTTAGCTTTTATTTTATTTTCGAATGTAAAAAAAAGGAAAACATGATCAGGAGTCTCAATCACTAAAGAAAATATATAATGGTCCGCAGGTAATAATGTTCAGTAATCCGACAGGTTTATTCACACCCATGAACATGACGGACCAACAGAGGGAACTATACATTTTCGTTATAAGTCCTTCATCTCCTCTTTGTTTTTGTTCTTGTTGTTCTTGTTCTTGAGTTAATTCACTTTATCTTTCTTAATATTTTTTGTTTCATTTTTTTTGTGTTATTACTCTTTTGTTTTTCCTTCATCTTTCCTCTTTTTTTTTCTTTTTTCTTGTTCTTGATCTTCTTGTTCCTCTCCTCCTCCTCCTCCTCCTCCTCCTCCTCCTCCTGCATTTTCTTAACTTTTTTTCTCGAATGTCTGCTTTTATCAACTCAATATTGTCGAATGTCTGATCTCTTATTAATACTATTTTTTTCGAATGTCTTTTTTTTAACTATATATTATTGAGAACACTACAATAATAACAATGTCTGAACTACAACGATAATAAATGTCTGCTTCTTTCAACTACATCTTCTCGAATGTCTCCTTTTTTAACTTTACTTTTTCAATGTCTGCAATTTTTTTATCAATCTGACATCCATTTGAACGACTTTATCAACTATTTTTCCTATTTAGTGCTCGTATTTTTCAACGCTTCTGACACCCATTGGCGAAACTTTAACAATTTTATGAACTATTTTTTTCTTAGTGGCTGTATGTGTGTGGAAGTGAGAATGGATTGTTGGGTGATTAAAAAGAGAGAGAGAGAGGGAGAGAGAATTGCTCGTTTGTGTAATTAATAGCCTCTTCTCATTTAAGTGATGTGAGATTCGGACTCGGGCTGAGGAGGTGGTTCAGATGATGTGAGGCATGCGCGCTGTGTTAGCAACGGAAAGGCCTGAGGAATGAAGCGAGGTGAAGAAGCTGTTCCCGATTATGAGAGGGGCAGTTGGCCGCCAGCAAGCACACCAGAAGGAGGCCCCGCAAAGAAGGCCTTCATACCGCCCGGGGCGAGGTTCTGTGCGAGGCACCGTCGGCTGTGTGCCGGAGTCCGGAGTGCCCGCTGTTGGGAAGGCCTACGACGGCGGCGGCGAATCAGGGGAAGCGGACCACTGGCTACTGACGACTGGCGCAGCCCTTGTTACTTATTGCTGTTACTCAATTTAATTGCACTGCAAATAAACTGCACTGCAGAGAAAAGTGTTTGTTGTGCTCCTACTGGCCCCTACAAGCTATCTAGGCATTATGTCTGAGCACTCCCTCGACCTGAAATTGATACCACAGTATGACGGCAGTGGCACTGCGTCTGTGGTGGAATGGATAGAAAAACTATAACTCGTCTGCAAGTTACGGAAAATTGATGATGTGGCCAGTGTGATCCCTCTTCGCCTTTCTGGGGGTGCATTTGCTGTTTATCTTCAATTAGGAGAAGAGGAAAAGAAGAAGAAAGAGAAGATAAAGGAAGCACTTCTGGCCGCATTTGCCGCGGACCCCTATGCAGCCTATGAACAGTTCGTCAGCCGAAAATTGACACCAGGTGAAAGTCCTGACGTCTTTCTAGCTGAGCTGCGGCGCCTGTCTTCTCTGTTTGGCGGGATGTCTGAGAAGGGCCTGGCTTGTGCATTTGTTTCTGGCCTTCCAGAGAGTGTTCGGCAGTTACTTAGAGCTGGATCACGAATGGAGGCACTGGACATTGGACAGCTCCTAACTCGAGCGAGGGCTGTCATACGAGATGATGGGACTTCTGGTATTCAGGAAGCATGTCTTGCCGCCCAAGGAGACGGTAAACAGATCAGCGCCTCCAATCAACGATGTTACATCTGCGACGGCGTGAACCACTTTGCCAGGAACTGCTTGGCTCGTCGTGGGGAAGCAGGCACCAACAGAGGACTTTCTCAGAGACGCCGTGTGCGGTGCTATCGTTGTGGTGTTCGGGGCCATGTTTCATCAGCGTGCTCGGGAAACGCGAGTGGAGGGGAGGCGTCAGCGCCAGTCTCTCCTCAGAAAGATTAGTGAAAGAGGCGCTACCAACTACAGTAGTGACATTGAACGGGGACAAGCACAGCGTATTGGTTGATACTGGCTGCTCTCGATGCGTGGCTCATGTCTCCTGCTGTAAGAATTGGAAGAAAGAGGCAGTGTCCATCCTGAATATTAGTGGGAAGGAGCAGCAGTGTGAGGGCACAGGTGTTGTAAGAATCCAATTGGATAACGGTGCTGTTGCCGAGGTTGAAGTGATTGTTGTTAGTGTCAAACCACTAGGATTCACGTTTATACTAGGAATGAACGGCATTACTGCACTCGGTGGTGTTTTCATCAATGGACGTGAAGTGCGGTTTGGGACAGCAAATACAAATGTGTGTGCCGCAGCGGTTGGTAAAGTGATAGAGGAACGAGACTTCACTGCATCTTACGACACAGCAAGTCGCTCCTGGACAGCGGCATGGAAGTGGTCAAACGGTAAAGAGCCAGGCCTTCTGAAAAACCAGATGGAGGCATACGGAGTCCCCCGCGGAGTGAGAGCACAGTATGAAGAAGAAATCGATAAGTGGATAGAAGACAAATGGATGGTGCCATTCGACGAAAGAAAACACGGTCCAGCAAAGGGACTCATCCCTTTGATGGTTGTTATACAACACAACAAAGGGAAGGTGAGGCCCGTACTCGATTTCAGGGAGCTGAATTCCTACATAGACACCTTTACAGCGGATGCGGATGTCTGTGCAGACAAAATGCGGGAATGGCGAAGGAAAGGAACAAACGTGTCTATTGTAGATCTAAAGAAGGCCTACCTACAAATACACATTCACGAATCTCTCTGGCCATATCAGACTGTGATGTATAAAGGCCGCAGGTATTGCCTTACTCGTCTGGGATTCGGCCTGAATGTTGCTCCATTAGTGATGAAAGCAGTGCTCAACAGCGTGTTATCACAAGATCCTGATGTGAGGCGGGGAACGTCGGCCTACATTGACGACATCATAGTAAACGAAGACATCGTTGCTGCCAACCGTGTTTTAGAACGTCTTGAACAATATGGACTGGCTGCCAAAACCCCCGAGCGTGTGGCTAAAGGAGCAAGAGTGTTGGGCTTGAAGGTTTGGGGGGAGCATCACTCACTGGCTTGGGGTCGTGATGGCAGGATAAGCGAATTACCTGAACAGCTCACTCGAAGAAGTGTGTTTTCCTATTGTGGAAAATTGGTTGGTCACTTTCCAGTGTGCGGATGGTTGAGAGTGGCATCTGCCTATGTGAAGAGAAGGGTTAATCTTTCAACGCGAGGATGGGATGATGCCGTTGTTGGTGAGGAACCACGGATGCTGCTAACAGAGATCTTGACTAGGGTAAAGAAGGACGACCCAGCTCGAGGCAGGTGGGATGTTAAAGGAGACACTGCAAGAGTGTGGGTGGATGCAAGTTCCCTGGCTCTAGGCGCAGCGGTTGAGGTGGACGGGTGCATCATCGAAGACGCTAGCTGGCTTCGCCCTGAAGGCACGGATCATATAAATATGGCAGAACTCGATTCAGTCATCAAGGGACTCAACCTTGCACTAGCTTGGCAGATGAAAACTGTGGAATTAATGAGTGACTCTACCACTGTGTGTCGGTGGGTAGAGGATGCCCTCACTGGTCGTGCAAGGCTGAAAACGAAAGCGGCTAGCGAAATGTTGATACGTAGACGCCTTGGCATCATTGTGTCCCTGGTCAAGGAGTGCGGTCTATCGCTTTCCATCACGCGAATATCGTCCGCGGAGAACAAAGCAGACTCCCTCACACGTGTGCCCCAGCGATGGCTGAAAGCATCATCAACAGTCGATCTGTCACCGTCAGTTTGTGCCATTGCTGCAGACCCTGCTATTGATCAGTTAGTGGCAGACGTTCACCATTCTCGAGGTCATCCTGGTGTGAGACGGACTCTTTACTTCGCGAGGAGGGTCAACCCGGCAGTAACCAGGGACAGGTGCGCTCAATTACTACCACCTGTCAGGAATGCCTATCTATCGACCCGGCGCCTGCGAAGTGGCATACTGGTGACTTGTCTGTGACTGGCATTTGGCAAAGAGTCGGGATGGACATCACGCACTGCAGAGGACAGTCTTATCTCTCACTGATAGACTGTGGACCATCACGCTTCACCATTTGGCGCCTGCTTCAGCTTCAGACAAGTGATTGCGTCATTAAGCACCTGGAAGCGGTGTTCTTTGAACGTGGGGCGCCGCAGGAGCTACTGACGGATAACGACACAGCTTTTCGCAGTAAGCTGTTTTCTCAGTTCGCCTTGCGGTGGAATGTGCGTGTCCACTATAGGGGAGCCTATGCCCCATCTGGTAATGGTATAGTGGAACGCTGCCACCGTACTGTGAAGGTGATTGCGGCAAGGAAAGGCTGTTCGATAGCAGAGGCAGTGTATCTATACAACATCACGCCTTCTGATGATTGTACGCAGTCTTCCGCTCCAGGAAATGTAATCTACAATTACGCCATGAGAGTGCGAGGAGAGGCTGAAATAGAAAGAAATGTCAGGGTACAACACAATCCTTACCAAATGGGAGATAATGTATGGGTGAAGCCGCCAAGAGGACGCTGCGACGACCGATATAAGGAGGGCACGGTGACCAGTATTGTTTCTGATCAAGTTGCGGAGGTGGATCAAATTCCGCGGCATGTCAAGGATCTCCGGAAGCGTAGTTCGAGCCGTCAACGACAAGAGCAAGATATTATCGCCTCTGAAAGTAGTGACGATGAATTGATAATGGCCTTCCCTGTTCAAGATGATGCCGACGTGGGTCAACGGAGGGTTATCGAGGAAGGGGAGGCAGAACAACCATTAAGACGTTCGACCAGGATAGCAAGACGGCGACAGTGTTTAGTATGTGATTGATATATCAGGGGGGAGTGTATGTGTGTGGAAGTGAGAATGGATTGTTGGGTGATTAAAAAGAGAGAGAGAGAGGGAGAGAGAGAGAGAGGGAGAGAGAATTGCTCGTTTGTGTAATTAATAGCCTCTTCTCATTTAAGTGATGTGAGATTCGGACTCGGGCTGAGGAGGTGGTTCAGATGATGTGAGGCATGCGCGCTGTGTTAGCAACGGAAAGGCCTGAGGAATGAAGCGAGGTGAAGAAGCTGTTCCCGATTATGAGAGGGGCAGTTGGCCGCCAGCAAGCACACCAGAAGGAGGCCCCGCAAAGAAGGCCTTCATACCGCCCGGGGCGAGGTTCTGTGCGAGGCACCGTCGGCTGTGTGCCGGAGTCCGGAGTGCCCGCTGTTGGGAAGGCCTACGACGGCGGCGGCGAATCAGGGGAAGCGGACCACTGGCTACTGACGACTGGCGCAGCCCTTGTTACTTATTGCTGTTACTCAATTTAATTGCACTGCAAATAAACTGCACTGCAGAGAAAAGTGTTTGTTGTGCTCCTACTGGCCCCTACAGTGGCCTTATTTTTTTCTTACCATTTTGACACCCATTGGGAAGACTGAACAATTTTAAGAACTATTTTTATTTCGTGTCCGTATTTTTCAACGGTTCTGACACCCTTACGACAAATTCTACGACTATAACAACTGTCTCTTCTTGTGTCCGTATTTTTCATCGTTTCCGACATCCACTACGACAAATTCAACGATTATAAAAACTCTCTTTTTGGTGTCCGTATTTTTCATCGCTTCCGACATCCATTACGACAAATTCAACGATTATAACAACTATCTCTTTTTCGTGTCCGTATTTTTCATTGCTTCCGACATCCATTACGACAAATTCAACGATTATAACAACTATCTCTTTTTCGTGTCCGTATTTTTCATCGGTTCCGACATCCATTACGACAAATTCAACGATTTTTCGAGCTCGCGTAAAATGCATCAACGTTCGACGCCTCCAATATAATCACATAATCAGCTCAGTATTACTTTTACCAGGCAACACCAGCAAATAATTTCAGTCTGATTATTTCATGGCGTTTTAAATTTGTATTCGTAGTAGAAGGTTTTCGTGTGTGTGTGTGTGTGTGTGTGTGTGTGTGTGTGCAGATCTGGAAACAATTATAAAGATACGAGGAAATGCTTCGGATTTAAATATTTTCGCCAAGGAAGTTATATGTGTTGCCAAGCGCTATGAACACACACACACACACACACACACACACACACACACACACACACACACACACACACACACACACACACACACACACATTTCATTTGGCTTTCGTAGAGGCTGTGTTAGCATTTCAATTGGTAGTTATATGAGACTCGTGATAGTTTGACAAGGCTTCTGCACCACGACTCTCAAAACCACTCATGAGAAACAAGAAACAATCCAATTTGATGAAGAAAAAAAAAATGCTGTCCTTTTTATCATCATTATTAATTCTACACTTTTCAAACTCCTCGTAACTGTAATGTCAACGATAATTTATTCTTACCGATACTATACGCAAAAACAGTATACAGGTTAATGTTAAGGATTCAGTACGTAAACTAAGAATAAATAAGGAAAGGAATGAGAGGAGAAAGAAAGAGAAAAGCAAAGGAAGGGGATAAGAAGAAGGGAGAAAGGAAAGGATATGGAGAGGAGACAGGGAAAGGGAGAAAGGAAAGGAAATATAGAAGAAAATGAATGAGAAGAAATAGGAATTTGAGATCCTACACTCTCGCACAGCCTCAAGCGGAAGAAGGAAAAAAAAAAAGCAAAAAAAAAAAAAAAAAAAGGGTATTCAGGTTAAAATGAAGACTTAATTTATGTATGAGATTCATATATATAATGACGAAACTGTTTATAATCAAAGTAGTTATAAATGCCATAATCATAATGCAAAAGAAGTTAATCAGGTTACAATGAACAATATAACATTTAAATATATGATGACGAAACCATATATAACCAAAGTATGTATCAATGGTGAAACCAGAATGCAAAAAGGTATTCATGTTAAAGTGGAGAAGAATTCCATTATATGTAGCCTTCAGATATAAATGACGGAGCTCTATAAATGATCAAAGAATCTATAAATCCCATAATCAGAATGCAAATAGGGCTAAGGGATTCAGATTAACGTGGAGTAGAATTATTTTATATGTAGCATTGCAATATATAATGACGGAACTCTCTATATAATCAAAGTATTTATAAATCCCATAATCAGAATAAACACAGGCGCTGAAGAAGAGGAGTGGTTATTTTATGGGAAAGGAGGCAGCTCAAAGGAATGAGAAAGAGGAATCAAAAAAGACCTCTGGCGCTGCTCCTACGAATAGTTCATAAAAGTAGCCGAAAGAGGGTTAACTCAGATGGAAAACTGCCTTGAACTCCCCTCCTGAAAGCGTTTAAGTCGTAGGCAGGGGATATACAGACAAAGGAAGGCCGTTGGCATAATTGTATCACATGGAGACATCATAAAAAGAGCTGAAGATGTCTATTACTAATCTCTAGGAAGCGTTTAAGTCGTAGGCAGGAGGAAATACAGACAAAGGAAGGCTGTTGGCATAATTGTATCACATGGAGACATCACAAAAAGAGCTGAAGATGTCTATTACTAATCTCTAGGAAGCGTTTAAGTCGTAGGCAGGAGGAAATACAGACAAAGTAAGCCTGTTCACATCACTATATCACTGGAAACATCGAAACATAGGCTGAAGATGTCTTTATTACAAATCTCTGGAAAGCGTTTAAGTCGTAGGCAGGAGTAAATACAGACAGAGGAAGACTTTTGGCATCACTGTACCACATGGACACATCAGAAAAATTGCTGAAGATGTCTTTATTACTAACTAGGAAGCGTTTAAGTCTTAGGCAGGAGGAAATACAGACAGAGGAAGGCCGTTGGCATCACTGTATCACTTGGAAACATCAGAGCAAGGGCTGCGGATATCTTTATTACCAATATTAATAACCCAGACAGTAGTAACGTGTCTCAACGAACCTTTTTTAGATCAACGGAAACAGCTGGAGGGCATAACAAACTAAAAAAAAGTCCACCAAGCGTTGCTCCAGTAATAGAGTGAAGAAGGAGAAGCCAAAAGAGAGGTCAAGTTCACATGCCAAAGCTTATTGTAGACCAGATTCTCTTCCATATGAATGAGACGTGTGGGACATGCTCGGGAAGACAAGGGAGGGATGAGAGGTGGAGAAAAAGAAGGTCCAGGAACACAACAACGTATCGGGCCCCCATTACGACTATCTTCCAAGGCTTTCATAGGAGTTTTTGGCATTTTCAGAGGTAGTTTTGGTGGTAGTTTGACCTTTCTTCTGTATCATGAGCCTCAAAAAACACTCATTAGGACCCAACTGATCTCCATTTTGGCCTTCGGAAGTCGTTGATGTGAGAAGCGGAAGTGTCCAAGCTCACACAGCTGATAAGGGTTTCGTAGGAGTTTTAAGCATTTACAGGAGTAGTTCTATGGCCCTTGTGGTAGTCTGACCTTTCCTCTTCTTCTGAGCCTCAAAAAACACCCATTAGAACCCAACCGATATCCTTTTTGCCCTTCAGAAGTAGTTGATGTGAGACCTGAAAACGTCTAGCAACACCAACCAATGATTCAAGAGCCACGCGGTGCACTGGACGCGGAGGAACCAGGAGTTGTGTGATGAGAAGGCAAGAGACGGATGAGAGGTGATGAATACGCCGAGGAACGTCCGTGACACAATGATCCGTGTTCTTAAACGTCTCGGGCTACCATTACGACTATTTCTAAAGGCCACGGAGAGAATTAACCAGGTTCTCATTTGCGATTTTCCCGTTCAAGGTTCAGAAGTCGTGTAAAACTATCACTGGGATCACTAAACATATTCTTAAACGTCTCAGGCTCCCATAACGACTATTTCCCAAGGCACTGAGAGGATTAACCGGGTTCTCATGGGCGATTTTCCCGTTCAAGGTGCAGAAGTCATGTAAAACTATCACTGGGATCACAAAACAGTCCATGGAAATACCAATAACTTCTACGAAAACTATTTTAGGCAGGTGAACTGAGCCACGGAGAAGATTAACCGGGTTTTCTTGGGTAATTTTCCCGTTCAAGACGCAGAAGTCGGGTAAAACTATCACTGGGATCACACAACAGTCCATGAAAATACCAGTAACTTAAACGAGAGGCTTTTCAAACAGGCGAATTGAGGTATGTAATATATATATATATATATATATATATATATATATATATATATATATATATATATATATCTGTATATATATATATATATATATATATATATATCGTCATGTGTATATGAATGTATGACTGTATGTGTGGCGACACCCGGTCGGTGTCGCAACACAGGATGTTTAACAACGCGTCGTGCTTTTGGCCGTGGGAACTGTGATGAGCTGACGCTAGATCAGCAAGGATCAGCAAATGATGACTTTCATCAGCAGTCATCAACCGAAGCCACACCCTTCCGGGACGAAATAAAGATGCAATAAAAAGGGCGAGCAACGCAGGGAAGAGTAGAGCAGACGGGTGACGGGCAGGGGAGCGGTGCTCAGCCGCTCCGCGCTCTGTGGTGTGGCTTGCTCTTGTCTTCGTGCGACTCGCTCACGTAAACTGTAAACTTTGTGTAAAACTGTTAATATAGTTAAAACTCAAAAACACGCTTTTAATGTCCCTGTGAGAGAGAGAACTAAAGTGAACTTATAACGGCTACCGCTCGGCCACACCTCACTTAACTTAAAGGGCTATTGTGTTATCTCACCTACTACAATCAACTTGTGAAGCAGGCCACGGTAACACCTGCCCTGTGACGAGTGAAATAACAGTTCGCGCCTTAAACTTAACACTTAATACCAACAACCGGGTTTTCTTATGTGATTTTCCGGTTCAAGGTGCATTAGTCGGGTAAAACTATCACTGGGATCACTAAACAGTCCATGAAAATACCGGCAACTTCTATGAAAGGCTTTACAAACAGGCGAACTGAGGCGCCGAGACGTTTAAGAACACAGACCAATGATTCATGAGACACGTGAGGCACAAGAGGCGTAGGCAGCGTTACCAGATTATCGTACGCATAATATTGCATTTTCCGGTTTCTGGCCCATAAATACTAAAAAAAGAGCATCAAAAATTACCGATTTTAACAACAATTATAAATGCATAGCGTTATCTTTGTGGGTGCGCTAGCTTTTGGTCAGAGGTCGGCCAAAACAATACGCCAAGTACGACAGTCTGGTAACGTTGGGCGCAGGAAACAGAACTCGTGTAATAAGACGAAGGGAGAGGACAGCGGGTGGCGGTGGAGCGAAATGCAATGATGTACAAGATGTTGGTGGGAAAAGCGCGCGAAAAGAACGTCTTGGGTGCAGGGAAACAGAATACCATTAAGGACTGAACGAAACAACGCGGCGCGAGAGCGAACGAGCGAAAGTAAAAGACTTGATTGAACCTACTTTGCTACACTGCGTAAATGACTTAAAAAATATAAAATGAAATATCGGAGTCAGTAGTAGTAGTAGTAGTAGTAGTAGCAGTAGTAGTAGAAATAGTAGTAGTAGTAGTAGTAGTAGTAGTAGTAGTAGTAGTAGTAGTAGTAGTAGTAGTAGTAGTAGTAGTAGTAGTAGTAGTAGTAGTAGTAGTAGAGAGAGAGAGAGAGAGAGAGAGAGAGAGAGAGAGAGAGAGAGAGAGAGAGAGAGAGAGAGAGAGAGAGAGAGAGAGAGAGAGAGAGAGAGAGAGAGAGAGAGAGAGAGAGAGAGAGAGAGAGAGAGAAATATATCCCACTCACAACAGTCTTCCATTCCAATTTAGACAATCAACACTACATATATATTTTTTTTTATAGTACACTTCATATCCACTACAATCCCATAATAATTATGGGATTGTTGTGTGAGGTATGGAATTATTCCATACCTCACACCGCCCCAACTAAACCACTTCTTCTCCCTCGCCCCCTGGTAGTAGTAGTAGTAGTAGTAGTAGTAGTAGTAGTAGTAGTAGTAGTAGTAGAGGTAGTAGTAGTAGTAGTAGTGGTAGTAGTAGTAGTAGTGGTAGTAGTGGTAGTAGTAGTAGTAGTAGTAGTAGTAGTAGTAGTAGTCTTTTAAATACTTATGGAAAATCACAAATATATTAATACAAAAAAATAAAGAACAACAACAACAACAACAACAACAACAACAACAACAACAACAACAACAACAACAACAACAACAAGTAATATAGTAGTAGTAAAATTCGTACTATCGTCATTACATTTATCACTACCATCACTATCACACATCTCTAACAAACAATACAACAAAACACCGGCCAGTCAGAAAGGCACCTCCTAACACCACTCTGGAGGCCTTGCGTGTAACACAGTGTTCACACCACTCGTCAGTATCAGATGTTCCTCGCTTTTTACTCCGACTCGGGTGCAATATTAGAGCTGACGGACGGCCCGGCCTGTCACGTTAAGCATTCAGAAGGGAGACAGTACAGGGCGGTCAGATCAGGTGATGGGGGTCTGGTATAGCTGATGTCACGCCTATGATGCTGAATGTAATATATTCCCCCTGCCTACGACTTAAACGCTTTCAGGAGGAGAGCATCAAGACACCTCTCCATACGAAATTGATCTCTCTTCTAATAAAGTCACGCCTATGATGATCCCCCTGCCTACGACTTAAACGCTTTCAGGAGGAGAGTATCAAGACACCTCCACACCCGAAATTGACCTCTCATCTGGATTCTCGTTCTGCTTCCTTTGGTTGGCGCAGCGTCTAGCGGGGCCCTTTTTGTTCCTGTGTTTGTTTTTCGCCCTTGAGCTGCCTCCCTTGATGGAAAATATAAATGTCTGGGCACTACAATAGATTTTTTCAACAGGGGAAGGTGCTGGCGAGGTTAATGCGTGACTTGCCTATTTAGCGACCATTTCCATAGTCCAACATGGCGCCTTATTAAGCAAAACCCAAAGCAAGCTATTTTCCATCATGGTCAGGCTTTGGATTTTTGTGGAGGTGGTGGAGGTGAAGGGCGTAATAGTGGTGAGGGAGGTGGTGATTGAGGTGTTAGTGGCAGTGGTAGTGTTGGTGATGGTGGTGGTGGTGAAGGAAAGTCGTAGTGGTGGTGAGGGTAGGTGGTTAGTCTTCGTGGAGGTGAAGGGCGTGGTAATGCAGGAGCTGGTGGTAGGTGGTGAGGACAGGGGATGATGGAGGCTGTAGTGGAGGTGGTGGTGGCAAAGCTGGTGAGGGTGGAGGTGGTGGTGACTGACCAAGGGTGGCGGTGGTGAGGGTGGTGTCATATACTTAAATTTCACGGCGCCTAACCTCACATATTTGACAAGGCTTTTGGATGAGTTCTGAGCATTTCCTGGGGTGGTTATATGACCCTGGTGGTAGTTTGACCCTTCCTCTGTACCATGAACCAAAGAAAACACTCATGAGAACCTGACTGGTCTCCTTTTCGGTCTTTGTAAATAGTTGATGTGAGAGGCGGAGGCGTCTGAGAGTACCGACCCAGGCCAGCGAGACAAAGCGGTGTGGCCGGCGTTAGGGGCGGGGCGGGGCGAGGCGGCGGCGTCGTTAAGGCCATAACGCGTGATGGATGGACGGCGCCGCAAGAATAACCCGTTTCACGCTGGCTCCATTATGTGCTGACTTTTACTTACTTTTATTTCTATACAAAACTGTTATGGCGTGCAAGAGCTACGAGAAATAGCTGCATTATTAGGGTCATTACCGTTATGATTTGTGAGAGGCATAGCGGGAACTGGCTCACGAGGCAGGGACGGGAGGAGAAGAGAAGGGACTTTGCACCGTGTGGAGTGTGGCGCGATGGAGAGAGTGATGTTGAAAGATTTATGAAGAGGTTGACGGATTGTGTGAAAGGTTCTGAGTTGTCTCATTATGCCTCGAAACGTGACGTGTCTTATAGCACGAACCCTGCACCGTGTTAAGTGTGAGCGATTGTAAGTACGATGTTGAAAGATTTATGGAGAGGTTGACGGATTGTGTGAAGGGTTCTTATTTCTCTCATAATGACTCGAAACATGACGTGTCGTGTAGCGTTTATATGAGTACGAAAGTAAACAGCAAAACAATACAACACTGCAGGAATGACTAGCAATGTTGTAACTCTAAGGGTCAAGAAAGATAGTTTCAAAACAAATGGAAAAGTGGACGAGAACGGTTTTAATAGTTTCGATGATAATGAAGATACTACTACTACTACTACTACTACTACTACTACTAAATGATTTGAGTGTTATATCAAGAGTAAAATATCTATTGAGTTAAATTATATATATATATATATATATATATATATATATATATATATATATATATATATATATATATATATATATATATATATATATATATATATATATATATATATATGGAAGAACATGTGAACCAGTTGTAGAGGAATAGTATTAAGTCTACTTGTCCTGTACTGATCCTGTACTGGTCCTGCAGCAAGTCAGGCACCAGTGAATCATTGCCATCTCTTACAAGAAATATTAAAAAGCATAAAAAAACTATGGTTTCATTAAATTTTAACATTGGACAAGTTTAATACAAGAAAATGGCCTCATAAGACTGAAGCAAATACTCAGTGGAAACAAACAAAGATTAATGCAAAAAAAAAAAAAATTAGAAAAAAAAATCGATTTCAATCAATTTTTTTTTTTTTTTTTAAACTCATGATTTTTCCCAACCATGCCAAGCACACACACATTTTGATTAGGCTTTCATAGGAGTTTTTGATATTTCCAGAGATAGTTTGATGACCCTGGAGGTAGTTTGACCCTCCTCCTGTACGCTGAACCTAAAACAACACTGTCTGTTTTCTGGTGTTTCTAGGAGGGGTGAGTTTTCTTGCCTGACTCTCTCATTCAGAATTTCGTGGATTAATATAAAGCTAACCAATTAACATATCATTGAAAAAAAGACTATATGAATCTCCTTATCTGCCTTTTTCTTTGTTTAATAGATTCGTTTTCATTCTTACTGTAAACTCAAATGGCATGCAATCTTAAGACATATTTATCTATTATCCATCTCCTTATCCATTTAACTATCTATCTATCTATTTAGCTATGTATCTATATATCTATTTGCATAAGTGTGTGTGTCTGAGCGTGTGTGTTATATCTTTAAGTTTCACCAAGATATATATAAATCTGTTCATCACTCAATCTTTTTACCCATCTATCTATCTATCTGTGTATCTATCTCTATTTGCATAAGTGTGTGTCCATGTGTGTGTGTGTGTGTGTGTGTGTGTGTGTGTGTGTGTGTGTGTGTGTGTGTGTGTGTGTGTGTGTGTGTGTGTGTGTGTGTTTACAGCAAAGGAGACAGTTCAAGGGCACACAAAAATCAAACATTAATAAAAAAAAAAAGCCCGCTACTCACTGCTCCTAAAAAGAATCCAAAGAGGTGGCCGAAAGATAGGTCAATTTCGGGAGGAGAGGTGTCCTGATACCCTCCTCTTGAAAGAGTTTAAGTCGTAGGCAGGAGGAAATACAGATGAAGGAAGAGTGTTCCAGAGTTTACCAGCGTGAGGGATGAAAGAGTGAAGATGCTGGTTAACTCTTGCATAAGGGGTTTGGACAGTATAGGGATGAGCATGAGTAGAAAGTCGAGTGCAGCGGAGCCGCGGGAGGGGGGGAGGCATGCAGTTAGCAAGTTCAGAAGAGCAGTCAGCGTGGAAATATCGATAGAAGATAGAAAGAGAGGCAACATTGCGGCGGAATTTAAGAGGTAGAAGACTATCAGTATGAGGAGGAGAGCTGATGAGACGAAGAGCCTTAGCCTCCACTCTGTCCAGAAGAGCTGTGTGAGTGGAGCCCCCCACACATGAGATGCATACTCCATACGAGGACGGACAAGGCCCCTGTATATGGACAGCAACTGTGCAGGGGAGAAGAACTGGCGGAGACGGTACAGAACGCCCAGCCTCGAGGAAGCTGATTTTGTAAGAGATGAGATATGAAGTTTCCAGTTGAGATTTTGAGTTAAGGATAGATCGAGAATGTTTAGTGTTGAGGAAGGTGATAGCTGGGTGTTGTCAAAGAATAGGGGATAGTTGTTTGGAAGATTGTGTCGAGTGGATAGGTGGAGAAACTGTGTTTTTGAGGCGTTGAAGGACACCAGGTTCTTCTTGCCCCAATCGGAAATAATATTAAGGTCTGAGGCTAAGCGTTCTGCAGCCTCCAGCCTTGAGTCGTTAAGTTCCTGAAGGGTGGGTCTTCTATTAAAAGAAGTTGAATAATGCAGAGTGGAATCATCGGCGTAGGAATGGATAGGACAGTTCGTTTTGGAAAGAAGATCATCAATGAACAACAGAAAAAGAGTGGGAGATAGGACAGAACCCTGTGGGACACCACTGTTAATAGATTTAGGGGAAGAACAGTGACCGTCTACCACGGCAGAAATAGAACGGTCAGAGAGGAAACTGGAGATAAAGGTACAGAGAGAATTATAGAAACCGTAGGAGGGTAGTTTAGAAAGCAAAGATTTGTGCCAGACCCTATCAAAAGCTTTTGATATGTCCAGCGCAATAGCAAAAGTTTCACCGAAACGGCTAAGAGAGGATGACCAAGAGTCAGTTAAGAAGGCTAGGAGATCACCAGTAGAACGCCCCTTGCGGAACCCATACTGGCGATCAGATAGAAGGTCAGAAGTGGAAAGGTGCTTTTGAATCTTCCGGTTAAGGATTGATTCAAAAGCTTTAGATAGACAAGAAAGTAAAGCAATAGGACGGTAGTTTGAGGGATTGGAGCGGTCACCCTTCTTAGGTACAGGCTATATGAAGGCATACTTCCAGCAAGAAGGAAAGGTAGATGTTGACAGGCAGAGGCGAAAGAGTTTGACCAGGCAGGGTGACAGCACGGAGGCACAGTTTTTAAGGACAATAGGAGGCACTCCATCAGGTCCATAAGCCTTCTGAGGATTGAGGCCAGAGAGGGCATAGAAAACATCATTTTGAAGAATCTTTATAACAGGCATAAAGGAGTCAGAGGGGGGATGAGTAGGAGGAATATGCCCAGAATCGTCCAGAGTGGAGTTTTTAGAAAAAGTTTGAGAGAAGAGTTCAGCCTTAGAGATAGATGAGACGGCAGTGTTGCCGTCAGGACTGAGGAGTGGAGGGAAAGATGAAGAAATGAAGTTGGAGGAGATGTTTTTGGCTAGATGCCAGGAGTCACGGGAAGAGTTAGAGAAAGCAAGGTTTTGACATTTTCTATTAATGAAAGAATTTTTGGTTAGTCGGAGAATAGATTTGGCACGATTTCGGGCAGAAATGTAAAGTTCATAATTAGCATTAGTTTGAAGGCTCTGGTACCTTTTGTGAGCTACCTCTCTATCATTGACAGCACGAGAACAAGCGTGATTAAACCAAGGCTTTTTTGCGTGAGGAGTAGATAAAGAACGAGGAATGTATGCCTCCATTCCAGAGACAATCACCTCTGTGATGCGCTGAGCACACACAGAGGGGTCTCTATCCTGGAAGCAATAATCATTCCACGGGAAATCGGAAAAGTACATCCTCAGGTCGTCCCACCGAGCTGAAGCAAAATGCCAGAAGCATCGTCTCTTCGGTGGGTCCAGAGGGTGTACAGGAGCGATAGGACAAGATGCAGAAATAAGATTGTGATCGGAGGAGCCCAACGGAGAGAACAGTTTGACAGAATAAGCAGAAGGGTTTGAGGTAAGGAAGAGGTCTAGAATGTTGGGCCGATCTCCAAGACGGTCAGGAATACGTGTAGGGTGCTGGACCAACTGCTCTAGGTCGTTGAGGATAGCAAAGTTGTAGGCTTGTTCACCAGGATGGTCGGTGAAAGAGGATGAAAGCCAAAGCTGGTGGTGAACATTGAAATCTCCTAAGATGGAGATTTCAGCGAAGGGAGAGTGGGTCAAGATGTGCTCCACTTTAGAATTCAAATAGTCAAAGAATTTTACATAGTTGGTAGAGTTAGGTGAGAGATAAACAGCACAGATGTATTTAGTAATAGAATGACAGTGAAGTCTTAACCAGATGGTGGAAAATTCAGAAGAGTCAAGGTCGTGGGCACGAGAGCAAGTGATGTCGTTGCGCACGTAGGCGCAACATCCAGCTTTGGATTGAAATTTAGGATAGAGATAGTAGGAGGGAACAGAGTAGAGATTGCTGTAAGTAGCCTCAGAAACCTGTGTTTCGGTAAGGAAGAGAAGGTGAGGTTTAGAGGAGGAGAGATGATGTTCCACAGAATGAAAATTAGAGTGAAGACCGCGAATGTTGCAGAAATTGAGAAGAAAGAGGTTCGAGGAGTTATCAAGACACCTCTCAGGTCGGCAGCCAGAAGGGGAGTCCTCCCTGGGGGAATTTGTGGTCCCCCCCCCAGTCGGGGACTCCGAGGCTTGGTGAATGTGCGCCATTTTGAAATTTTAATTTTGGGAAAAGGTGTATATGTTGTGTGAATGTAGTGTGGTGTGGATAAAGAGAGGATCTGTCTTTAAAGAGCATGCTGAACTACTCTCCGGTGTTGGTGAGACAATAGGGAAACGGTTAGTGAGGACATGGGAAGGGTCTTTGGAGGGCTTCAGCTCCCTTCTCACCTCCCATATATACCTCACCGGGAGTGGCTTGCGCCCGTTCGGTGTGTGTGTTATATCTTTTAACCCTATACGTTCCGACCCCTTGAGATTTTTCGCCCTCGTATAGCCAGCATCGTATTGATTTTTCTGAACAACAATAACGCTCGTGAACACTAAGTACTGGAACCTAATCAATGGTGTAAAGCAATAGTGAATAATGAGTGAAAAGAAACTCTCAAGAAATAAAATCCTTTTCTCCCTCTTCCTCCTATTCTTCCTTCTTTTCTTCTTCTTCCTCCTCTTCCTATTCTTCCTTCTTTTCTTCTTCTTCTTCCTCTTCTTCCTTCTTTTCCTCCTCCTCTTCTTTCTCCTTTTATTCTTCCTCCTCTTCCTCTTCTTTCTCCTTTTATTCTTCCTCTTCCTCTTCTTCCTCCTCTTCCTCCTTTTCCTTTTCTCGCTAGCTTCTCGCCTCTTTTTCTTCCTCTTCCTTTTCTTCTGCCTCTTCCTCTTCATCCTCTTCCGAACATTCTTACTATTCTTCATCATCTTCCTCCTCTTCCTGTTCTTCCTCCTCCTCCTCTTTTCCTCTATTTCCTCCTCTTCTTCCTCTTCTTCTTCCTGCTCTTCCTCCTTTCCTTCCTCCTCTTCTTCCTCCTTTTCCTCTTCTTCCACTTCTATCTCCTTTTCCCTCTTCCCTTTTCCCCTCCTCTTCCTCTTCTTCTTTTCCTTTTCCTCTTCCTCTGCTTCCTACTTTTCCTCCTCTTCCTAGCTTCTCGTCCTACTCTTCTTCCTCATTCTTCCTCTCACTCTTCCTTTTCTTCTTCCTTCTCATCTTCTTCTTCCTTTTTCTTGATTTTGCTCTTCTTCTTCCTCCTCTTCCTCTTTCTCTTCTTCCTCCTCTCCCACCTCTTCCTCTATTTCCTCCTCTTCTTCCTCTTCCTCTTCTTCATCCTCTTCCTCCTTTTCTTCCTCTTCTTCCTACTCTTCCTAGTCTTCCTCTTCTTCCTTCTTCCTCTTCTTCCTCCTTATTGTCCCCTTCCCTCTTTTCCTCCTCTTCTTCCTCTTCTTCCTCCTCTTCTTCTATACTTTTCCACCTCTTCCTAGCTTCTCGTCCTCTTCTTCTTCCTCTTCTAGCTTCTTCCTCCTTTTCCTCCCCTACCTCTTCTTCTTCCTCTTCCTTTTCTTCCTCCTCTTTTTCCTCCTCTTCTGCATCTTCCTCTCCTTCCTCTTCTTCTTCCTCCTCTCCCTCCTCTTCCTCTATTTCCTCCTCTTCTTCCTCTTCCTCTTCTTCATCCTCTTCTTCCTCCTTTTTGGTGATGATGGTGATGGTGGTGATGATGATGGTGGTGATGATGGTGATGATGGTGATGATGGTGGTGATGATGATGGTGGTGATGATGATGGTGATGATGGTGGTGATGATGATGGTGGTGATGATGATGGTGGTGATGATGGTGGTGGTGATGATGGTGGTGATGATGGTGGTGATGATGATGGTGGTGATGATGATGGTGGTGATGGTGGTGATGATGGTGGTGATGGTGATGATGGTGATGGTGGTGATGATGATGATGGTGGTGATGATGATGATGGTGATGATGATGGTGATGATGGTGATGATGATGATGATGGTGGTGATGATGGTGGTGATGATGATGGTGGTGATGATGATGGTGATGATGATGGTGATGATGGTGATGGTGGTGATGATTATGGTGGTGATGATGGTGGTGGTGATGATGGTGGTGGTGATGATGATGGTGGTGATGATGATGGTGGTGATGATGATGGTGGTGATGATGGTGGTGATGATGATGGTGGTGATGATGATGGTGGTGATGGTGATGGTGGTGATGATGATGGTGGTGATGGTGATGGTGGTGATGATGATGATGGTGGTGATGATGATGGTGATGATGATGGTGATGATGGTGATGATGATGATGGTGGTGATGATGGTGGTGATGATGATGGTGGTGATGATGATGGTGATGATGATGGTGATGATGGTGATGGTGGTGATGATGATGATGGTGGTGATGATGATGGTGGTGATGATGATGGTGGTGATGATGATGGTGGTGATGATGGTGGTGATGATTATGGTGGTGATGGTGATGGTGGTGATGATGATGGTGGTGATGATGGTGATGATGGTGATGATGGTGGTGATGATGATGGTGGTGATGATGGTGATGATGGTGATGGTGGTAATGATTATGGTGGTGATGATGGTGGTGGTGATGATGGTGGTGGTGATGATGATGGTGGTGATGATGATGGTGGTGATAATGATGGTGGTGATGATGATGGTGGTGATGATTATGGTGGTGATGATGGTGGTGGTGATGATGGTGGTGATGATGATGGTGGTGATGATGATGGTGATGATGTTGTTGGTGGTGATGTTGTTGATGTTGGTGGTGTTGGTGGTGGTGGTGGTGGGGATGGTGTTGATGTTGGTGATGATGGTGATGGTGGTGATGATTATGGTGGTGATGATGGTGGTGGTGATGATGGTGGTGGTGATGATGGTGGTGATAATGATGGTGGTGATGATGGTGGTGGTGATGATGGTGGTGATGATGGTGGTGATGATGGTGGTGATGATGATGGTGGTGATGGTGATGGTGGTGATGATGATGGTGGTGATGGTGATGATGGTGATGGTGGTGATGATGATGATGGTGGTGATGATGATGGTGATGATGATGGTGATGATGGTGATGATGATGATGATGGTGTTGATGTTGGTGATGATGATGGTGGTGATGATGATGGTGATGATGGTGGTGATGATGGTGGTGATGATTATGGTGGTGATGATGGTGGTGGTGATGATGGTGGTGGTGATGATGGTGGTGATGATGATGGTGGTGATGATGATGGTGGTGATGATGGTGGTGATGATTATGGTGGTGATGGTGATGGTGGTGATGATGATGGTGGTGATGATGGTGATGATGGTGATGATGGTGGTGATGATGATGGTGGTGATGATCGTGATGATGGTGATGGTGGTGATGATTATGGTGGTGATGATGGTGGTGGTGATGATGGTGGTGGTGATGATGATGGTGGTGATGATGATGGTGGTGATGATGATGGTGGTGATGATGGTGGTGATGATTATGGTGGTGATGATGGTGGTGGTGATGATGGTGGTGGTGATGATGGTGGTGGTGATGATGGTGGTGATGATGATGGTGATGATGATGGTGATGATGGTGATGGTGGTGATGATTATGGTGGTGATGATGGTGGTGGTGATGATGGTGGTGGTGATGATGATGGTGGTGATGATGATGGTGGTGATGATGATGGTGGTGATGATGGTGGTGATGATTATGGTGGTGATGGTGATGGTGGTGATGATGATGGTGGTGATGATGGTGATGATGGTGATGATGGTGGTGATGATGATGGTGGTGATGATGATGGTGATGATGGTGATGATGATGGTGATGATGGTGATGATGATGTTGGTGATGATGGTGATGATGGTGGTGATGATGGTGGTGATGATGGTGGTGATGATGGTGGTGATGATGATGGTGATGATGATGATGGTGATGATGGTGATGGTGGTGATGATGATGGTGGTGATGATGATGGTGGTGATGATGGTGGTCGTGATGGTGGCGTTGATGATAAGTGTCAGAGAGAGAGAGAGAGAGAGAGAGAGAGAGAGAGAGAGGCCAGTCATAGGCTATTTGACCGTTTGAACCTAGCTCCCCTCTCTTCCATCTTTCATAGTATTTTTTATTACGCTAAATTTCGCTTTCCTATTCGTCTTGATATCCCAAAATAATCTCTCTCTCTTCTCTCTCTCTCTCTCTCTCTCTCAATGCATCCAGGTCCCCCAAAATAAACCATACGAGGCCAGTGATTTATAGAAAGTATTTTTTTTTTTGCCGATAAGAGTATATTTGCTTATATTGAAAGGAACTGAATATGAATGACATGAATATTTCGCAGCAAGTGACACTGGCACTGATATTATTTTGGTATTATCATTGTTGCCTGGTTATATATATATATATATATATATATATATATATATATATATATATATATATATATATATATATATATATATATATATATATATATATATATATATATATATATATATATATATATATATATATATATATATATATATATATATATATATATATATATATATATATATATATATATATATATATATATATATATATAGAGAGAGAGAGGCCAGTCATAGGCTATTTGACCGTTTGAATCTAGCTCCTCTCTTCCATCTTTCATAGTATTTTATATATATATATATATATATATATATATATATATAGAGAGAGAGAGAGAGAGAGAGAGAGAGAGCCAGTCATAGGCTATTTGACCGTTTGAACCTAGCTCCCTCTCTTCCATCTTTCATAGTATTTTTTTTATTACGCTAAATTTTTTTTGTTGCCGATAAGAGTATATTTGCTTATATTGAAAGGAACTGAATATGAATGACATGAATATTTCGCAGCAAGTGAAACTGGCACTGAGATTATTGTGGGTATGATCATTGTTATTCAATATATATATATATATATATATATATATATATATATATATATATATATATATATATATATATATATATATATATATATATATATATATATGAAAGATGGAAGAGAGGGGAGCTAGGTTCAAACGGTCAAATAGCCTATGACTGGCCTCTCTCTCTCTCTCTCTCTCTCTCTCTCTCTCTCTCTCTCTCTCTCTCTCTCTCTGTCTGACTCCAAGCACGTACGTTTTTTTCTTTATTAGCTATATATAGGAATTGTCTGGCCAAAGTACAAGAAATTAACATATGTACGAGACACAGTTATCACCTTATGGTAGTGTCAAAATAAGTATTGTATGTGCCATAATTCGTCATAGAAAACGAGCATAGCAACCCCTCGCCTCGCATGGCAACACAAAAACACACACACACACACACACACACACACACACACACACACACACACACCGTAAACACACACACACACATACGAATGCACGCACATCAATATGTATCAAGAGGGATGGCATGTTCCTCTCTTGTCTATTGTTGGTTACTTGCAATAATAAACTATCAATCAATCATCAATCACAAGCTCGTGTCGCCAACTGCCGTTGAATAACTCTCGTACACAGCGGGCTGTGTACGTATTTATTATGTTTTTATTACAGCCAGCTTGTTTGTTGGTCTGTTTAGTGTATCAGCTAAAGCTTTGTTAACATAAAAGATGCAGAACATGCAGTATAGCACTATACAATACAGGTATATTAATACTTATAACAGTAATAATATCGTCATCCGGAGGCGTTTGAGCGTTAGTTTTTTTTTCACAGCGTATCGCCGTGCTTCAAAATGATTCGCGTCGGTGTTTCTAAATATTCGTGTTTAGCAAGATAACGGAGGCTCCTATGGTTATTTTTGATATCGCATCTTAATCTACGGTATTTTCTACGTTTATCAGTAGGTCTGTTTTTCTTTTAAACTTGGTAATAAAAAAAAAATGATCGTTTTGACAAAAATCCTCAGGGGGGGGCAATTGTGGCCCGGGTCGGAACGTATAGGGTTAAGTTTCACCAAGACTTGCAAACCTCATATCGTCGCCACCCGGAAAAATAAATGTGTGCAGAGACCTTCCGCAGCGACAAGCCTTTGAGGAGCGCCGAGTGGAGGGCGGGAAGGGAGTAATGAGAGGGCGAGAGAGGCCGAGCGAGGAAGAGGAGCAGAATGGGATAAATTGCAGGAGAATGATGGAGAAAATGAGTGTGTGTGTAAGGAAGATAGTTAGATAGATAGAGAGATAGAGATGTATAAAGAGAGCAGAGAAGAGAAAATGAGAAGAGAATAGAGAAAACGCCTCGCGAAGACCAGCGGCCGCCCAACACATGCAGCAGCAGGTTAGTGTCATATTCTTAAACTTTTCGGCGCCCAGGCTACACATAATTTGACTAGGCTTTCGTAGGAGTTGTGGGCATTTCCAAGGGAAGTTTTGTGCCCCTAGTCATAGTTTGGCCCTTTCTCTGTACGTGAATCTAACAGAGCACTTATTAGAGAACCAGACTGATATCCTTTCCGGCCTTTGGAAAGAGTTGATGTGAGAGGCGGAAGCGTCTGAGAATACGGACTTCAGTGTGACGCCCTCCGTGAACTGAGCATCTTATCATATATATGTATATCTAATCATATATATATATATATATATATATATATATATATATATATATATATATATATATATATATATATATATATATATATATATATATATATATATATATATATATATATATATATAACAATGATAATACCCAAAATAATATCAGTGCCAGTGTCACTTGCTGCGAAATATTCATGTCATTCATATTCAGTTCCTTTCAATATAAGCAAATATACTCTTATCGGCAAAAAAAAAAAAATACTTTCTATAAATCACTGGCCTCGTATAGAAACACACACACACACACACACACACACACACACACACACACACACACACACACACACACACACACACACACACACACACACGCGTTTTCTTAAGATTGTTAACGAAATCAAGGTCTGAAGTGTGGTGAGTTACATATATATATAAAAATGATAGATTGATGTGCAACTCTTTATCTTATCTTTTAATAGTCTCTCTCTCTCTCTCTCTCTCTCTCTCTCTCTCTCTCAACACACACACACACACACACACACACACACACACACACACACACCAAGGAGCACGAGCAGACAAACGCGCTGGGAAGGCTTGCCAGCATACACACACACACACACACACACACACACACACACACACACACACACACACACACACACACATCTAATGACACAAACATTACAATAATTATTCCTCAACCTGCTACTGCAAATCACTTCTACCGTACACGTATCTCTCTCCATATGGCAAAGTAGGTGTGTAAGCCCCGAAATGTTTGAGAAGAAAGGCCTTTGGCGTATGGAATGTAGTATAAGCTTGGAGTTCCTTTGATAAACACTCCTGCTCGGGGAACGCTGCCGCCGCCACGCCTGTAATGAGTCCACGGCGAGTCGCTTGATGAATAGTCCGTGATTTGCATAGAAAACGGAGGAGCAGAGACGTGACACTCAGCACCGACACAAAAGGACTCTCGCGTGCCATATGGGGAGCGCTGAGTGCACGGTGGAAATGATTAGCAGCGAGTAGTAGAGGAACTGTAATGTCTGTGTCAGTAGCTGTGTGTGTTGGGAGACGAAGGGATGACGTGACACTCAGCACCGACACAGAAGGACTCTCGCGTGGCTTACGGGAAACGCTGAGTACACGGAGGAAATGATTAGCAGCGAGAAGTAGAGGAACTGTAACGTCTGTGTCAGTAGCTGTGTGTGTCCTGGTTAACGAAGGAAGGACGTGACACTCAACAGCGACAAAGGAAGACTCTCACGAGCCTTACGGGAAGCGCTGAGTACACGGTGGAAATGATTAGCAGCGAGTAGTAGATGAACTGTAATGTCTGTGTCGGTAGCTGTGTGTGTTGGTAGACGAAGGGATGACGTGACACTCAGCACCGACACAGCAGGACTCTCGCGTGGCTGAAGGGAAGAAGAAGTCCATCGTGGAAAACCTACACGTGTATATATCAAGGGTGAATCTTAGGTTGGCACAGTTAGACGCTTTCGGCTCTCACACCAACTATTTCCAAAGCCCAAAAAGGTGATCAGCCGGGTTCTAATGAGTGTTCTTTTAGGTTCACGGTACAGAAGAATGGTCAGTCTACCACCAGGGCTATAAAACTACCCCTGGGAATGCGCAAAACTCCTACGAAAGTCTTGACGAATATGTGTGTTTGGTCGCCGATATGTTTAAGAATACGGGCAGTAGTTTTTTATTTTAATTCTCAAACATGTCGGGGCTTATACATACACATCTGACGGTGCTTTCCTAGAGGCTGTGGCTTGGGTATTTCTATGGCTAGTATTAATGCCCCAGTAACATTTCGGGCATTACACCAGTGCTGCCGAATTATCGTACTCATCGCATTGCATTTTCGAAGCTGCTGACCAATAACTATAGCAAAAACAAACAAACAAACATCAATAAATAGGAGTTTTAACGCTAACTTTAATTTTCTCTTGTTATTTGTGTAGGTACGAGAGTTTGAGGCTTAAAAGTAATAAAGACGATGTGGTGAATACGATAATATGGCAACGCTGCATTACACCCACTCCATTTGGTAAGGCTTCCGTGGAGGTCGTTTTAGTATTTGCACGTGAGTTTTATGAGCCTGGCGGTAGTGTGCCGAGGCTGCTGCGCCGTGACCGTGAAAAAACACTCACAGAACCCGAACAATCTCCTTTGTGGCCTTGGAAATGGTTGTTGCTGCGAGCCGATAGCGTCTGAGAATACCTACGTTCCTTATCGTATTCCGCTATAACATAATCGGAATAACGTCCCTTCATGTCGGCAGGAAAAAAAAATAGGCCATAATGCGTAACGATACCACAAAAAATGACAACCTAATACCTTGATGTTTCTATTACACTGATGGACCTAACAGTAGTAATCCCATGCTCGTGACTGACTCCACTTTTTATTTCCAAAGGGTTTAAATTCTACACCGATGGAAGCAAAGCAACAATCACACGCTCGTGGTTGACTCTCTGGAGCAGCGGCTTCCAACCTTTTCGGCCCCGTCCCCTTTTCCTGACACTTCTTCACCTGTGGACCACTACAGCGAAATAGGTTAAACGGGCCACTCATGACCAACCAAAGGGCCAAATTTTTCCAGTGGGCCGTGAGTTTGACACCCCTGGTGCCGTTAGCTAAATTAGACCAATTCTAGCATTTAAGCATTCAGCTTTAACCCGGTACCAGCGACGGGCTAAATTTGTGGCTTTACCGTGTACCAGCGACTGGCCAAATTTCTGCCATGCATAAACTGATCACATATGCGTTGATATATATTATGAAATGGTTTGCGTGAGTGATGATTCTTTCTAATTAGTTTGCTTAGTGGGGCCTTTAATTTAACCTAACGTAACCTAACTTAACCTAACCTTACCTAACCTAACAAACATGACCCCCGCAGCTACCGGGTTAAGGATTGTGTACACTGTACAGTAGTATGAATTTTATTCCGAGCCGCAATCTCTTAATTTCAGTATAATAAATCTAACAATAATTAGAATCTCGATGGACCTTGATATTCTTGCACGGACCCCTCGTGGGGACCACTGCCTCAGGCCGATAAGGGAGTCACCCCCTCGCTTTCTACTCTCCCTCCCATGAGCGCAACAGACACAAGGAGGAAACTGATCGCGAGAAGTTTTTGTTTATTTCCCTCCGCCCTGCGAAGTCCATCGGGTTCTCTCTCCAAGAACGCCTCGTTGTCTCGCCCCAAAGTGTTCGGTTTCTTTGCGAGGGATGCGGTGCACCGCTCGCAGCCTACTGAGCCTAATCAGCTATTTACGTCCGGTGCTCAAATGGGCATGGCTTGAGAAACTGGGCAGTTACATGGCAACACACTACATACCACCACCCATAGTAGTAACAAATGTACGGAAGTGGGGGTAATTGGAAGTGGGGGGGACTGGAAGTGGGGGTTGGGGGGGTCAGCGGGGGGGTTACGGAAGAGGGGGTATCTGGACCCCCCCTGCCCCCCCCCATCTCTTTTACCTTTTCACCCCCCCCCTCACCCCCCCCCCTCACCCCCTCTCGGACTAGCGTACGGAAGCGAGAGGGTGACGGGAGTAGGGGTGCCCAGCAGGGAGGGGGGGTGGGGGGGTGACGGGAGAAGGGGTGCTTGAAGGGTTAAGATAAGATCTTGGACCCTCGAATGACCACGAGAGGGGGGGTCAGCGGAGGGTACTTGAAGAGTTAAGATAAAATCGTGAGCTCGAGTGACCACAAGATTATAATCACAGAAAAAGGTTAAAGACATTAGGTTAATGACCAGGCTGGAATATGTCCCGCGCACCTGTTCCCGGTGTCTTATCTTTCTTCCCATAGGCGCGCATACACACACACACACACACACACACACACACACACACACACACACACACACACACACACACACACACACACACACACACACACACACACACACACACACACACACACACACACACACACTCACACAAGTTAAGATCGAGATCTCGAGTGACCCCAAGATTACAATCACGGAAAAAGGTTAAAGACATTAGGTTAATGACCAGGCTGGAATATGTCCCGCGCACCTGTTCCCGGCGTCTTATCTTTCCCTCCTTCCCACTGACGCGCATACACACACACACACACACACACACACACACACACACACACACACACACACACACACACACACACACACACACACACACACACACACACACACATCTGGTCTTACGAGATAAAATCGCGGAAAAAATGGATCGATGACATCTCCATGTATCTGAGGCCACGCCTATTGAAGTCTTAATGATTCAAGTCATTACAATAAACCTCAGGTTATTAAGGACTGACCCGAGGAACACACATGCTTGCGCACATACACACACACACACACACACACACACACACACACACACACACACACACACACACACACACACACACACACACACACACACACACGTGCGCACACACACACACACACACACACACACACACACACACACACACACACACACACACACACACACACACACACACATCTGTTCATGCGAGATAAAAATCACGGAAAAAAAATGTTTCGATGACATCTCCATGTATCTGAGGCCACGCCTTCTGGTCTTCGGAAGCCTTAATGATTCAAGTCATTACAATAAACCTCGGGTCATTAAGGACTGACCTGAGGAACACGCCCATGCGCACACACACACACACACACACACACACACACACACACACACACACACACACACACACACACACACACACATGTACAAACGAACACACAATGTCGAAGGGTATTTATGGACGTCAAGCCAACGAGCACTTCACAGGCTCTCAAGACGGTCTCGGGTCAAGAGGTCTCCTGTTCTTGTTTCCCGTAAACATGAGGACCCCTGTACACCCCTGTATCAAATGTTCATGGTGTAATAATTACTTCCCGTTGTCCGCACTCGCAGCTCATAGGGCGGCCTGCCTTCCAGAGGGCCTTGGGACTGGATCGAAAGATATATCTACTAGAAACAATGGTAAGTACTTAAATGTTTGCGTTACTTTATATGATTGTCATAAAAAACAGTAGCAGATGTGGATGACGGGAGGGAGGTAGAGAGCTGGGCAGCATGGTCAATATCGACTTTAGTCTTTCTATCTTTTTTCAGAAGAGACGTCGTCGACTAGCTCTGATCGATCAGATGTCGGTTTCTCTCAACCAGACCCCAGCGATATTGGAAGTTGTTCTCCACGGGCGGGTCTCAGCGACGAAGCCAGTCAAAACCAAAGGTAGGTCAAAACCTAATATCTTCTGAAATGCAATATTGTTAAAATGTGTTTTACAAGAGACACATTTTCCATATTGTATTTTAAGTGTCACAGTAAAATATGTGCGGGATAGAGGGGTTCAAAAAATTTCATTTGTGTTTCGTATTCCTTAAGGACTATCTCCGAAGAAGGCGGGTCTGGTAGGCTCAGCCATTGGCCCTCCTCTTCAGCGATCGGTAGTGGACGAAAACGAAAACAAGCGAATACAGGAACAAACGGTAAGTTTCTACGTTTTTTATTGCGCACACGTCTGTTCTAAGGAAAAAAATTGTAATTTCACTATTTCTCTCTAATATTATTTTACCTTTCTTCAGACACCTGCGGGAAAAAGCAAGCCCGTCGTGAGGGATTCTCCCATCCAAACAGTTCTCCACAGCCAGGACCCAGCGGTTATAACCCGGGACGGCCGACAACAACACCCTCGCCAACACCCGGTGAAATAAGCCAACATTTCAACGGGGCCTTAACAATGATCGACGTGCCCGTCCCACCAGCAGACAACGGCGACATTGCATCATATTTCAACAACAACACTGGCCGTCTTCGCGAGGCAGTAGAGTCTGTATTCCAAGGCTGCCAGCAGGTTAGACCTCCTTCTTTTAAAGTGTACGTTGACATGCATCTGCGTTTAGTCAGAGAAGACCCCGACGGTGGAGTTCAATATAGAGATATGTATATGAGAAATCATATGCAGGTAGTTAGCTATGACGATATAGATTCATATGTACGTGAACTATCCGAATATTTTGTTAATCGGTTTGAACATGACATGTCGGACGAGGAGGGCAGTGGATTTACGTTAGATGAAATAGTTAGCGTAAAATTTTCCTTCTCTCTTATAATGCTGCACACTAGTATTGGAGAGTATGTGCCCTATCCTAAGGGTGTTCCAGGGAAAACACAAGTTCTCAACCCTTCGGGACCCACGGACTGTGTTTTCCAAGTTCTAACAGCTTATCGCTATCTAAAGTCAAGAAATGTAGTTCCATCGGGCAGGCAATGGGAGAATGCTTGCTTGGCCTCTATTAATACGGGTAACATTCCAACCCCGGTATCCTGGGAAGACCTCGGTCGGCTTGAAAGATTAAACAACATAAGTATTCGCGTTTACTGTCTAGACAACGTTGAAGACAAAAAAGGCGAACTAACTCTAGTCAGAAAGGGGCTCAAAGATCAAGAAGTTGTTCATTGTCTGTTGTTGGGGAACAGACACCTAGCTCTTATCCAAGACTTTGACGCATACATGAACCTGTTTACCTGCCAACGTCGCGGGAAAAAAATGTTTTGCGATATCTGCCTGTGCGCCTGTGAGAACAAGACAACGCTTGCTGAACATGTGCTAATTTGCCCAACGATGATCACAAGACTAAGATTCCCACCCGCGGGTTCTACTGTGAAATTTATTAATCATGCTAAGGCATATGAGCCATCTTATTTAGCATTCTATGACTTTGAGAGTATTCTCGTACAGCCTTCTTCGAATGTGTCTGGATGTGTAAAGAGACATCACTTTGCCATAGCGTATGCTTACATTATAGTGAATAGAAACGGAGAAATAGTACAAAGCGGATCCTATTGTGGAAGTAATGCTGTAAACCATTTTATTCATACAATGCAGTGTGCCTGGAAAAAGTTGAAATTTTCTAAAGGCTACAATAAAATCAACATGACCGATGAAGATACGACACGTCACAATGAGCAAACTCACTGTCTTCTCTGCAAACAGGGTTTTTTAAAAGGTAAAGGAGTAAAACATCATGACCATGAAAATCAGGAAACAATTACATTGGAGCTTATTGTAATAGATGCAACCTCCAAATGAAAAATCACAAATTGCAGCTCACTCTCATTGCACATAATGCTAATTACGACATGTCGTTAATCCTGCGTGAATTAACGATGCCTGACTTGAAAATCAAACTAAGACCAAAACGTTCAGTTCACAAATACCATGAAGTCATCATAAATGACTTGAGATTTATTGACTCGTATGCCTTTATGTCTGGTTCGCTCGCGGCTTTAGCGAACCAATTCATCAGTAATGGGAACGAACCCATATGCACACAACAGATGTTGAAAGATGTGCCAGCACCTGCGTTGCCATTATTGATCAAGGGAAAGCAGCTGTTTTGTTATGACTATATGGATTCGATGGAACGACTTTCTGAGACACGTCTTCCATCCCGCGAAGATTTTTTCAATTCGCTTCAAGAAGCAGAACTTTCCGAAAGTGATTATAAACATGCTCAGAATGTTTGGAAAGTAGCTGGGTGTCAGAGCCTGAAGGACTATTTGTTGCTTTATGTAAAAGTGGATGTTCGTCTTCTATGTGATGTCTTCCTAGAGTGGAGAGGTATTTTGAAAACCCAGTGGAGGTTGGATATTGTAAATTATGTTAGCCTGCCAGGATTTGCCTATGACTCCTTTCTGCTAAAAACACAGCAGGAATTAGAGGTGCTTAGTAGCCCAGACATATATCATTGCATTCAAACAAATGTGCGTGGGGGCTACACAAGTGTTGTGCGTCGTTTTGTACGCGCCAGTAACATCTACACAAACCCTCAGTTTAATCCAAAACATGATAGAAGCACTTTCCTTTCATATCTTGACTTCAACAGTCTTTATCCCACTGTAATGCAAGAGAAGTTGCCATGTGGGGATATGAGAAAACTAGATGAGACAGAAATGCAGTCGTTTTTGAGCGGGGGCTTGGTCAATCAAGCAACCGATGGCGATTTTGGATATCTCATTCTGTGCGATACTGAGGCTGTCTCACGTGAAGTCGTTGAGAAAACGGGTGACCTTCCACTGATCATCAGAAGACACAATATCACCAACAGAGATATATCGTCAGTCACACGCGAATGGTATGAAGAAGAAAACCGTCCAGCACCGTGTAAGAACATAAAACTGATTGGAACACATGCTGCTCAGGAGAAAATGCTATTTGCTCTACCCCTCCTTAAACTACTTCTTCGACTAGGCCTGGTTGTTAAAAAAGTGCATGCTATTTATACGTTTAAGCAAAAGCACTTTCTTGCGGACTTCATTCAGGATAACATAGAAGCCCGCAAAAGTGCTACTTGCCCTATCAAGAAAAATGCAATCAAGTGTATTTCAAACAGCATTTTGGGTCGATTCCTGATGAACGTGGCCAAATATAGTGAAGACATAGATATTGTCACCAACCGCGAAAAGTTTTTGAAGCTGGCCCGAAGTCCTCTCAATGATGGTCATGTAGTTGTAACTCGCCATAGGAAATATTCACGGGTGAATCATCCAAACTACATTGGCTACTACATCCTAGAGCTGTCCAAGCTGCGACTATATGATTTATATTACAATGTGTTGAAGGCTTATTACGTAGATCGGGCGAAACTAGTGTATTGCGACACTGATTCCTTAATAACAGAAATTGAAACTCCTGATCTATTAACAGAGTACTCGCAGGAACCCTTCAAAAGCTATATAGACACAAGTAACTTTAGCCCCTCACATTCCTTGTACAGCACAGACAACAAAGGAAAGCTTGGATTTCTCAAGTCTGAAGTGGGGGAAAGAACCATCTCAGAATTTGTAGGTGTAAAACCAAAGTGCTACTCCATCCTCTTGGCAGACGGTGACCGGTTGAGTTCAGCTAAGGGCGTTCCAAAGTTCATAAAGAAGAAAATTGCTCATCAGCGATACAAAGACGCCCTATTCCAGAAGCAAACATTTACCTTTGACTATCAGGGATTCACAGTGCGCAATGGACGAATGAGTACAGTAAAATATCCCAAGAGAGGGATATCTGTAGTTGAGGACAAAAGATACTACATTAGCACCTTGGAGTCGCGATCTTACGGTCATCCCGATAATTCTATAGGGATAGAGGAAGAGCAGGAGGAGGAGGTAGCCCAGATCATGACACTGTCAAACGAAGAAAATTTGGAGGAAGGCGATGAAAGAGGCATAACAGAAGCGAGACTAGCCGAGGTAATGGGTGGGCAAGAGATCGGTGAAATGGGAGAACTAGAAGAAGAAACCTATGAATTGTGGGGAGAACGGGATGTGCTGGCCGAGCAATATTTTCCCTTGATAAAACGGGTAGAGGCGGATGATGACATGTTAATGCAAGCCGCGGAACAGGAAGAAATAAATCAAATGCTCTCATCATCCCCCCTTGAATATATGCTAGTAGATACAGACTTTTCAGAATAAATTGTAGTTGTTTATAAGATAGGGACTGGTGTGAATGTTGTATATACTGTTTATAGTGTAAAAATTTGCCTGCTATTTTTATGTTAAATATAAAATATATGTAAATATATTCTGTATATAGGACTAATGTTGGAGCCTATGATATTATAAAATTGCACATGATGAATCTGGAATCATAATTTGACCAAATTCCAATAAACATTGAGTTTGTTTGACTTGTTTATATGACCTTTATAAAAAAAAAATAAAAAAAAACGGATGAAAAAAACACAATAATTGTCTTAAATTTTTTTCGATTTGTGGAAACATGAATAAAACGCTTTTATGTTTCGATCCGGCTCATGCATAAAAGACTGCCAGCCAAATCAGGCGGGCGGCGGCGGCGGCGGCGGCGGTAGCGAGAGGTGCGGCGACAGGATGCGACAGGATTGCTCGGGGCCCGGGGCGGGGCGGGGCCGGGCGGGGCGGGGGCAGCACGGGGTAGTGGCGGTGACGAGTGAGGACCTGTGAGTGGAGCCAGACCTCTGATTTAAGCATGGTATACAACCACCCCACCCCCCGATAAAGGAACTAGAAAATTATTTATGCTTAGAATAGCTTCATGGAATGTAATACAATTCAATATGAAAAAATCAATATGTCAATACTTACTTTTTATGAACACGTGTTAAATGTTTGATGACATACGGGCATTATAAACTTGCTGTAAGCGAATCGCATCACGTGTTCATCATTCCTCGAATATTCGGTCTTGGAAAACTCCATACATATTTTTTCAAGAGTTTCTCTTACACCCAAGTGCGAAACATTGTAGGCAAAGTACATGGCATAAGCCCCGCACACATCGTTTCGCGTGCTTTGAAGTCGAAATGCATTTTTATACATACTGAGCCCGGGGTAATCAATATATTTGAAATGATCAGAGTATAATTTTGGATCGAGAGCATAACTATCTAGGAACACTGCCATGCCCGGTTCATAGTAGAGACAAATCCAGTGTCCCATTTCTCTTTTAGAATAACTTGGTAGCGTATTGACGATGCACACTATAGGTTTTCTATATCGAGGTATAGAGTTTACCTCGTCTGCCAATAACACGCCTAAAAACAAGGCTTGCTTTCCTATGTGCCCCCTCAATCCTCTTTCAATCTCCATGTTGTTCATTGCACAGCCGCTTCAAGCGCGCACATCACACTGCAGCCGTCTTTCAGAATTAACTGTTATTATAACCACTGTTTCGCCAAACAGTATCAACAGACGGTTCTCGTTTTCTCCCTTGCTTAGAGTCAAGCTAAGTCTAAGCCCCCCATTCATTTCAACGGGCAAATTATCATTCAAGTTTTCAGCACGCAAATCAAATGTGCAAATCATTGCCCCCTTGCCGAAAATATCCTTTCCGATTAAATGGTCTTTGTGAAAACCAAGTGCATCCAAAGTACGATGGTAGAGCTCAGCATAGTCATGAGGGAATTTACTAGGAATATTATACATGGTTCTACCATTAACACTTAAGCTTATTTGACTTATATCGCCATGGCTCAAATACAATGGATTTAGCGTATAGTCGCCAGAATGAGCTTCCATGCTCGTTAAAATAAGCGAGAGTTCTTCCGGAATAACATTACCCCACGGTTGATCATACGTTCCTGAGGTTTGGTCTTTGGCTAGCACATAGGTTTTCAAGAGGGTTTTGGTAAATGTCGATTTCAAAAGATTCCATGTGGCGAGAGACGCGTTCAAAGCATGAAGTGCATTAGGATAAGGAAACAGTCGCGTATAAAGCAGCTTGGCTGAATCTATATGCAGACGAATGTTATCGCCAGTTGGAGAATTTAGCAGCCATGCATTACTAGATAGTTCCATTCTGAGTCTAATCGAAATACCATCGAGCAAGTAACTGTCTAAAGAACTTATATCCAGAAGAAGCGGGGTACAGAGTTGTATACCGTGAGTCTTAACCCGCTTCATAATGGTCTTGTGTTGCGCGCTGGCATTGTCAAAGTATTCTGCTGTTACTTTGGAAATAAAACCGTTCTCTGGGATGGTAATATTAGCATTGGCTCCAATTGTATTCAATTTGTTGGGCGACCAAGTATTCAGCATTTTAACGTATGACGTGTACCCATAAAGTACATTATTGCCAACAGCTACATCTCCCAAAAAACATTGCACTGATTTGAATAGGCTGTGCGCGGTATTATTTGCAAAGTCAACGTGTTGAGCGTCTTCGAGAGGAGTAGTATTGTCTGGCTTAGTTAAGCGTAAAGAGGTGTGCAACACCAATTTCCCCAAATCAATAAAACTGCCAAGTGTTCCAGGAATGAAAAATTCTATATATCTATCGGATAGTTTCATATTGAATCCGAGGTTAGTAGGTAAAACATCAGCATCATAACGGGAGGCAATCGTTGTTTCCAATAATCTCATTTTGCTAGGGCGGGGAAACAATTCACTGACACCGGCGGTATATTGCCCCAGGGGAGAACGCGGGTTCCCGACACCAACCGCGCTGGTGATGCTCGCCATACTGCTCATAGTTCAACAATGATTACAACTCGGTAAAGATGTCCTTTTTATAACACCTTTTCCTCCCGACTCGCTTGACTTTCTTTTTCCCGCTTCCTCTAGTCACTTTCACTGCAGCTTGCTTTAAGGAATTAATTCCATGCTTTTTTATAGAGCTTCTCAAGTTGCTTCCGTGTGAAATATCATCTAGAACGTTGTTTCCAAATGTTCGAGCTGAAGGCACAATGACATTTTTCACTAGGAAAGGGAAAGCTCTTTTAGCGAGTCCAGCTAAAACCGAGAATAAACCCCCGCCTCTGTGATAGCTTGGTTCATAAGAAAGTGTGACTATATCATCAATACCACTCCCTCGGGATGATATCTGTTTGCCATTCGAAAACAGGGTATGATATTCTGCTACGGAAGGAGGGATGAATGTAACCCGCATGGTGGCGGCGAGGAGACTGTCTTTTCAAATGGACAACATTCCTATTAATACAGCAAAATGTACTCAAAGATTCAACGCGATCGGATATGAAGTAAACATGTAACAGGGTATCCTTCTTCGAAATGCATAGGACGACCTTTTTGATCTGTGAGTTTAATAGAAATCGAATCAATTACTTTGGATTTAAGGGACTTATATATAGTTGGATGCACGCCTTTTGTTAGACCTCCGGAGAGCGAAAAGGCATCAAGAATATTTACATTTTTCCCTGCATACCTAGAGGGATTGACAAGGTCAGTGTAAATGAGAACACACTGTACGTCACCATTTCTCAACAGAGGGGCATGAACATGTAGCGGAACAAGAACGGGTTTTTTTTGTTCTTCATGTGTACCCAAGGAAGAAAACACAGCATAACCTAAGTTGGGGACAAAACCGAGAACCTGGGCCAGTCGCGCATCAAAGGAAACCTTAATAAATACAACTTGTGGATGATAACCATTGTAGCAGAACAAAGTTAAATGATCATTTGTGGAGCTAAATGCAAGAACCTCTCTAGAATACGCTAGTAAATGGTAGTTGTATCCATCGACCATCTCCTTTATCAATGTCGTTATTATACCGTTAACACACATCAGCAAATACCCAGTGTCATTATACAAGATATTAGCATTAATAGCCTTTGACAGTGTGCGTCTTTCAATAGCTTCTGAATCTGGCGTTGGTCTTATACCACATTCAAGGTGTATACTACACTCTGGTTCACCCGGTTTAACAATGTAATACCGACGGGGAAGCAACACGCTCAGTAGACCGACTTCATATTCCACGTCCTTGTCTAATGTAAGAGTTTGTATATTATTAGTAAAGCTAGTGCTGGAATTGGGGTAAATTTCCCCATCCGCAATGCTGGTAACATATATATGATGTGACTCCATTTAGAGCAAGCAAGACACTAGCAAAAATATTATAATTATTTCATTATATAGAGGTAGACATGACGAGATGCCAATTACATATTGAAGGTAAATCATACTAAACATCATTACATTGTTATTTATTGACATATTTTACATTTAGTGATGTACATAATTATTGGGAAATTGTCTGGAGCTATAGTTATTCAGGACCCACGTCGACTACAGCACCGCCCCGTTTTCTTTTCCATTCGTCAGCCACAGCATCGTCCTCTGTATCCACCAGTTTCCTCTTCCTGTTTCGCCCGGGAGACACAGATAGAGTTAATTTTGTTTCAGGCTCATCGCAGGTCCACCATCTGTCCAGGATGACGCACGATATATTATGCAGTTGGAGTTCAGCCGCAGCCTCTTGGAGATGCGGTTGGTAGTCAGCTTTCCACAACACGTAAAGAATTCCAGCGCTTGCAATATTGTAGGGGAAGACGACACTTGTAATGTTGCTTTTAATCACCCATTCTACCAGTTTTGTGATGGACTCTTTAAACCAGCGGAGGCGGTTATCATAACTGTCTTCCTTTACCCCACGAATGAAATTTTGATCTCTTGACGTCTGAAGATATCCTTGGTTTATAGGGTTATTTTCCAGTTCGCGGCCAGGAGCATATTGGGTTAGGATACACGCCACATAAGGGAGATTTTCACTCGGAGGATAGCGAATATGCAGACTACCGGGAATACCACGATCTTCCCAGCGACACCTGTTCAGTTGATAGATCGGGCTTCTTTCGCGGTAGAGATTACTGTGCGAGTATAATCCATGTAGGCGTCCAGTAAACCCCTCTTTCGTAGCAGGAACTGCAGTTGAGGGAAGAAACGATGATGGTCTTGTTGTTGCGGTAGATGTCATCGCCAGGAGAACCGTCTTTGTAGTTGAACACGTAGGCGTCCGACATGGTGTCCTCTGGTATACTGGTGAGTGATGAATAGTACCGCTTCAGCTGATGGCGATGGACGAGTAGCGAACCATCGTCCCATCTGCTCTCTTATAAGCCCGCTCGGGGCACCACCGTGTCCGAGCGTGTTCGTCCTCGCCTCCGGCATTTCTCTCTCCATGACGTCGCCGCCCCCTCTGTATAAGTCGCGCGTCCAACGCGGTTCAGTATCTACAACGTCCAAGATTCTGTTTCTTTCTTGAATCACAATGTAGGACTGCACTAGCACATTGGAAAAGCGGATTTAATATGGGTCCCATCTGTAAGTTGCCAACGATGGTTGTTTGGTGAAACCAGATCCCTGAATCTTTTGCCGCACGCGCGTATTTTTTATTTCGCTAGGTAATACACCCGTGGCGTCAATGATGTGTTTTATATCAGCAATGTCAGCAATCGTTGGTTTTTGACTTGCATTAGAGAGTAAATTCAACATGTACAGGATATTGGAGGATCGAACAGAAGGCAATAGGTTGCCTCGGCTATCCCATTTTACGATGGGATTGTCTTTTATTCGTTCTAGCATCATATTGACGTATGGCACGTCGATACTTTTAACATACAGAGGTATTAAATTACTTATTTCAGGATTGGAGGATATCTTGTTCTCCCTAATCCCTGTGACTCTAAGTTCCACGGGTGGTAGTTTTGTGGTTTTGTATACACCAGATCGCGATATTTTCTTTTTTTTGTAACTTTTCTTTCTTACAGAGCGAGACGACGGGTTCAATCTTGTAGGAGTGCTTGGTCTTGCACCATGGGACGACACGACAGGACCGCTGCTGCTTGCTGGCACATGTTCAGAGACCGGCATATGATCGGGATGGGTCGACTGCGGGTTGAAACACGATTGGCCGTTGACCCCCGGACTCGTGGAGTTGGCGCATTTAGGCTTAATACCCGTTAAAACACGCTCAGCGGTAGACTCAGGAACAAGATAATACGTGCGCATTATCCAAATAATTTTCCGATCAAGGAAGCGGCAATAGGTAATATAGCAGCTAATATATTACCGCCCCGTCTCGATGTCAATATAAGTCTTTTCTTATGGAGAGGAGTTTTCTTTCTAGCTATGGCACGTATGTCTTCCCGATAGTTACGTAATTTCTTGATAACTTTGCTATTGAGGGTGAGGTGCTTCTTTAACAAATTGGAAAATATTTCAGATATACAGTTCAATTGTTCTCGAGCTGCTTGCTTAATAGCACGGTTTCTACCTTTTACTTTTAATTTCTTCAAAAGTAAGACAAAGTTTTTTTGTGCACTGAGGAGTGGTGTCTTTTTACGCATTTTCTACAATATCATTAGCGTCAATCCAGCTGTTGAATGTAGCAGGGTATCCCAACCACGATACAAAATACTGCTTTTTTCCTTTATTTTTTCGTGAACGCAGTATTTTAATATCGTATGTCTCAGGCAGAGCGCTTAAGACGAGCTCTGGCGCGTAGAATATCCCCTGTATTGGTTCTCCAGACAAATCTTCTAAGAGATAAGTTCTTGGGCGATTCTTGTGTTTAATTGATTTTATGCGAAAGAGCTCGTGAGTATTTTGCTGCGTGTATCCTTTATGGAATACAGAGGAACGAGCACTTCCAACAAGGCGAACTATTTCCCCAACTGCCAGTCGAGAACTGATGGAAGACGCTGGTTGCTTCGGGTTTTTATACATTGCGTGGAATTGCCGTTTGATTGCAGATGGGTTTTTTAAGTTATGAATATCAATGGGAGTTTGTTTGTTCTTCAGTCCAGAATGGGGCGAGCGGTTGTAGGCACTGACCATGTTTTGCAGCTGATCAATATATCTTGAAGAATTTTGAGACGTGATGAACTTGTAGATGCTTGCTTTAAGTATACGAATGGCCTGCTCTGCCAAGGCTGCTTTGATCTCACTTGAGTACACACTGTATAGCTTAATGCCCCTGGAACATAAATAGTTTCTTACTTTTCGATTCCAGAATTCTGTGCCCAAGTCGGTGTTTAATCTTCGTAAGCCTTCAGAATCTTTATTTTCCACCAATTGTTTAAAGGCCACGAGCATAGTATTTGCGTCTTTATTCCGACACGGGACAACTTGCATATACCTAGAAAACACGTCTATGCATACTAACAAGCAGCCTATGTTATTATTTTCCTTTCTTATATGTCTCACGTCTGCTAAATCGGCAGCCATGATTACTTTGGGTTTTGAGGCTATTATCTTTTGCCGGGGAAATTTTTTAGTCTGTAGCTTATGCAATGTATATGTTTTATTGCTTCTCAAAAAGTTGAATACATCATCACGTGTTATTGCCGGATTTATACTTTTTGCTTTCTCCCATAATTTCGCCTGAGAGCTTAAACCATAGGGTTCGTTATGTTGGGAGTATAGTGTGTGTAAGAGTTCCTTCTTCCTGGAGTTCACCATTGGAATACGCGTTCACCTGGGGGTTCTCCAACAATGTTTGAGCGAAACTGTAGGGACTCAGGAGTATTTATACAAAAATCAACAAGAAGATATCCATAAGGACGTGAATATACAGCATATTTATATATATCTACAAACTGGTTTGCCTTCTCTTTCCCGAATATTTGTCTGCCCAGAGTGTGAATTTGAGATAAATCGCGCTGTCTTAACAAGAGGAAATGAGAACAGTTCAGGCTAATATTCCTTGCATGCTTTCCACCCATATATAGATTTTGAGTGATAAATATGCATGAAATATTGTTGTGCCGTCCGCGAGTAAAAGCATCAACCACAATTTTGTTCCTTACAGCATCAATGAAAATATCGTCAGTTACATACAATGTCCCTCTCTGACCAAACGTATCCTCGTTGGCAATTGGATCAATTATTTCAGACGACACTATAACTTTAGGTCCTATTTCTTTATTTCTTTGAAGAGGATGAGACGTTAAGCCACATATGACAATTTTTTTGAACTTTTCATGATACTTCAGAATTAGCTGCTGTACAAGTTCCGATTTTCCAGAGTTGCTATATCCTGCAACTATTATGCGCGCAGGATATTGGAAAATATCGAGAAGGTTCTCTGAATATGTCTCAGTCATAGCGGAAACTCTATTAATGATGGTAATTATTAAAGTATGATGCTTATATAGCACAGAATATGTGTGTGTGTGTGTGTGTGTGTGTGTGTGTGTGTGTGTATACAACAAGAATAACAACAACAACAACAACAATAGCAATTACCCTCACTTTGTGCATGCCCCCCACTTCCGTCACCCCCCCGCTGCCGGCCCTCTGACCGTCTTACCCCCACTCCCGTCACCCCCCCGCTGACCACCCTTTCTTCCGTCACCTCCCCCCCGCTGACCGACCTACTCCCGCTCCCGTCACCCCCCCGCTTCCGTACGCTAGCCCGAGAGGGGGGGGGTTAGGGCATGTGAAATAGTGAAAAAAAAAAAAAAATTGGGGGGGGTGTAAGGGGTGGGGGTAGGGGTAGGGGGGGGGTTGGTGAAAAGGTAAAATAGATGTGGGTAGGGGGGGGGTAGGGGGGGGGTCTAGATACCCCCTCTTCCGTAACCCCCCCGCTGACCCCCCCCAACCCCCACTTCCAGTCCCCCCCACTTCCGTACATTTGTTACTACTCCCATCAGTGTCCACCTCTGTTACTGTCTCTGTCTGTCTCTCCCTCTATGTTTGCTGTTATGTCTATCTGTCTGTCTCTTTGTATGTCTGTCTCTTTATTTGCCTGTCTGACTGCCTGCTTCTGTCTGTCTGTCTGTCTGTCCTAATCTGTCTGTCTTTGTTTCTGTCTCTATTTGTCTCTCCGTCTCTGTTTGCTGTCATGTCTATTAGTCTGTTTGTTTGCCTATCTGACTGCTTGTTTCTCTGTCCGTCTGTCTGTCCTAATCTGCTATGTGTTTCCCTCAATCTGTCTCTCCCTCTCTGTTTGCTGTAATGTCTGCTATCTTTGTTTGTCTGTCTCCTTATTTGCCTCTCTGACTGTCTGTTTATGTCTGTTTGTCTGTCACTGTCCCCACCAAACCTCCCATCCCGTTCTGGCCACTCGTCGCTGTTTGGAGTCAGTCACTGGAGGCAAACTACAGTAATTATATGGTCCCCTTAATGCTAGTCCCCTCCCCTCTTTTTCTGCACGCCGCCTTGCTCCCCTCCCTCCCGTCTGGTAATACATTGTCCGGGAGTTTTTTTTCCCTTCCCGCCACTCTCTTCGCTGGTCATTAGTCATCCTTGCTGCGTCTGTTGTATTCTGTCTTTTCTTTTTCACGCTGTTTTGCTTCCTTACTTCTCTCTCTCTCTCTCTCTCTCTCTCTCTCTCTCTCTCTCTCTCTCTCTCTCTCTCTCTCTCTCTCTCTCTCTCTCTCTCTCTCTCTCTCTCTCTCTCTCTCTCTCTCTCTCTCTCTCTCTCTCTCTCTCTCTCTCTCTCTCTCTCTCTCTCTCTCTCTCTCTCTCTCTCTCTCTCTCTCTCTCTCTCTCTCTCTCTCTCTCTCTCTCTCTCTCTCTCTCTCTCTCTCTCTCTCTCTCTCTCTCTCTCTCTCTCTCTCTCTCTCTCTCTCTCTCTCTCTCTCTCTCTCTCTCTCTCTCTCTCTCTCTCTCTCTCTCTCTCTCTCTCTCTCTCTCTCTCTCTCTCTCTCTCTCTCTCTCTCTCTCTCTCTCTCTCTCTCTCTCTCTCTCTCTCTCTCTCTCTCTCTCTCTCTCTCTCTCTCTCTCTCTCTCTCTCTCTCTCTCTCTCTCTCTCTCTCTCTCTCTCTCTCTCTCTCTCTCTCTCTCTCTCTCTCTCTCTCTCTCTCTCTCTCTCTCTCTCTCTCTCTCTCTCTCTCTCTCTCTCTCTCTCTCTCTTCTCTCTTTCTTTCTTTCTTTCTTCACAATGTCTTGCCTCTTTCCTTCCCTCTCTCTCTGCTCACACCCTCTACTACCTTATTCCACTCATTCCCATCCCACCATACATACCCCATCCCATTCCCTCCACTCACTTCCACATTCACCATCACCACCTACATTTCTTTCCATTTTCTTTACATTCCACCCTTCACACACTCTCCTACCTTCCCCTCCATCATTCCCTTCCACTTAAGTCTTGTCCTTTCGTCTCTCGCTTCAGATCTCATTCCTTGCCAGTCATTCCTCTTTCTCGGTGCATGGCTTTCTCTCTTATCTTTTCTTTCTTAGGACCGTCTTGTTTCCCTCCCTCCTTCCCTTCCTTCCTCTCTCCAAAAGTCTTGTCCTGTCATCTCCCACTAAAGGTCCCATTCAGCTCCGTTCACTTGTTGCATAAAAAAAAACATTGTCCTCACTACGCCGATAGATAAATCACTCCTACCTCTCTCTTCCCATAACTAAGACACAATTTGATAAGGTTCCAAGACGATCCATATCTCATCAGCTGTAACGTGTTTTGAGTGATGGACAGTTTTTTTTCTACATGGGGTCCTCTCGTCACTAACACTTTCCCTCTTCACTGTGTCTCGTCTCCTCTAAACAAGACTCAGAAGATGGATTCGTTCTCACTTCCCAATTTCCAACAGCTTAAACGTCTCTTGAGTAATGGTTTCGTTTTTTTTTCTCGTTTTCTAGCTCTTGTTTTCTTGTTCTTGTTCTTTTTTCATCTCTTTTGCTTCTTCCTCTTTTTCGTTACTTATTTCCTTTTCCTTTTCGATATTTTTTGTACTTGTTCTTCTTCTTGTTTTTGTTCGTTTGCTTCTCTTGTTGTTCTTGTTGTTGATCTTGCTGTTCTCTTGCCACTAAAGGAGCTATTACACTGGGCAAATTTTCCGTGGATCTTCAGTCAAACCACGATTTCCGCTGGCGTGGTTCTCATAATTGCGTGGTTTTCTGACGTGTCCGCGATCTCCCAAAGCTACGGTATATTCCACCGAGGGACGACGGTATTACTCATCATCAGCAGCAGCAGCAATAACAAGAAACAAATGAGAACCACGCTAGCGGAAATCCTGGTTTGACTGAAGATCCACCAAAAATTTGCCCAGTGTAATAGCCCCTTAACACTCTTATTTGTCACCGTGTCTCGTCTTCTCTATGCAAGAATAAGGAGGGAGGTAGCGGAAGGGTTGGGAAGGAAGGGTTGGGAGCTAAAAAAAGAGAAGAAGGAAGGTTTACATAACTTAGTTTTCTGCGCCGCTGATTTGAAACATAACATGTGAGTCATTCATTACCTTGATTATGTGTGTGTGTGTGTGTGTGTGTGTGTGTGTGTGTGTGTGTGTGTGTAAGAGAGATAAATAGATGGATACACAGAGAGAGAGAGAGAGAGATTACAAAAGTGTACATTCAATTCACATCCATATTATATAAACATCTACATTCATTTAACATTTGTATTACGATAAGAAAAAAAACGTGAACTACTTATGCGGACAATACCTCAGAACAATAGTCATCAGTAAATTCAGGGAATGTTGAATTATAGGTACAAATGAAACTCCAAAAATGAGAACCGCCAATCGCCTCTCTCTCTCTCTTCTCTCCTCTCCTCTTCTCTTCTCGTCTCTTCTCTCCTCTCCTCCCCTCTCCTCTCCTCTTCTTGTCCTCTCCTCTCCTCTCCTCTCCTCTCCTCTTCTCTTCTCGTCTCTTCTCTCCTCTCCTCTCCTCTCCTCTCCTCCCCTCTCCTCTCCTCTTCTTGTCCTCTCCTCTCCTCTCCTCTCCTCTCCTCTTCTCTTCTCTTCTCTTCTCTTCTCTTCTTTTCTTTTCTTTTCTTTTCATCTTTTCTTTTCTTCTCTTCCCGTCACTTTTCTTCTCTCTGTCTGTCTCCTCTCTCCCTCTCTACCCCTCCATCTCCCCCCCCTCTCCCCCTCCCTCTCCCCCTCCCGCTCCCTCTCCCTCTCTTAAATGAACACTTCTCACCAACTTCCAAAAATTTCCACTAATGACAGACAGGCCAAAAGATATACACCGAGTAGTCACGCACACAGCCAGTCAGAGTTAGACTTTCTGGGTTAATATCACGTGGAATGCTTTTGGGATGTAGCAGAGACCCGTTGTATCATGAACACTGACGTCGGTATTCTCAGACTCTTTCGCCGGAACACGAGAGTACCTTCAGAGTGTATGATGCGTGGACATTCATCTCTCTTCCTCCTCTTATATAACTGTTGACTTGATCATTGCAGCAAAAGAGAGTACGTTCGGTATTCTCAAACTCTTCCGCTTCTCACATATAATATTTCCAAAGGCCGTAAAGGAGGTAAATCGGGTTCTCGTGAGTGTTTTTATTAAAATTTTTGTCCAAGGTACAGATGCCTTGTCATCCTACCACCAGGGCCATAAAGCTACCCACGGATATGCCCACAACTCTTACGAAAACTTTGTGTGTGCTTGGCCGTCGAAATGTTTATGAATACGTGTTCCCTTACCGTCTCAAATGATTGAAGTGCCACAATAGTGCCTCGTTAACGTAGTTTTTTTATGCTTTATACTCGCATCCTCCCCCTCCTTCTCTCTTCGAAACTATAACAACACTTATCATCACCAAGAATGCCGAAATTGTTGCCTTATGTTCCTTCCTTGCTTTCTTTCTCTTTCCTTTCTCGCTTTTTTCTTCCTTCCGTCCTTCTTTCCTCCCTCCTCCAGTCCTTTCTTCCTTTTTTCTTCCTTCCGTCCTTCTTTCCTCCCTCCTCCAGTCCTTTCTTCCTTTTCATCTCTTCTTTTTCCTTCCTTTTTTCTTCTTTCTTTTCCTTTCTTTTTCCTTCCTCCCCTTTTCTTCCTTCCTTCGTTCCTCCTTTCCTTTCTTTTCTTTTTTCTTCCTCCCTTCCTTTCTTTTCCTTCCTCTCATTTTTCTTCCTTCCTTCCTTTCCTCCTTCCTCCCTTCCTTTGTTTTCTTATTTTTTCCTTCCTTCCTTTCTTCCCTTTTCTTTTCCCTTTCTTTCATATTTCTTCCTTCCTTCCTTGATACGCACGCCTCTATTCCCTACACATCTCTCTCATTTCCTCTGTTTTCTCTTCTTTTCCCCTTTCTCCTTCCTTCCCTCTTTCACCTGCTTATGCATTTGTTCTTTCCTTTTCATTTCTTCTTTTAGTCATTCCTTTAATTAGTTTTTCTTCCTCTCATTCTTTTTACTTCCTAGTCCCTATCTTCCTTCCTTTCTTCTTTTTTTTCTTCCTTTTTACCTTAACTTCATTCTTCGTCTTTTCCTTTCTTTTTCTCTTCCTTCTCCTTTATCTTCTTTTTCTTTCCTTCTTCGGTCCTTCCTTCTACTTCCTCTCTATATCTTTGTACTTTTCTTCCTCCCGTTTTTTTCATTATTTTCTTCCTTCCTTCCTGCCTCGCTTCATTTAGATTTCTTTAATTATTCATTCCTTTTCTTTTTTCCTTCCGTCTAATCTGTTTCTTTCCTTCCCTCTTTCCTCCGCTTCTCCTCTCTCCATCTCTCTACCATGATCACCTCACCAACACTACCATTACCAAACACTTCCGAGCACTCATCTATCTTACTTCATTGTTTCTCTCTCGCGTCTTTTCACACCCTCGCCCTTCCTTCCGTTCTCCTAACGCGACTGTCCTTCCCTTCCCTGCCCCCTCACCCCGCCGCCCTCCGCCCCCCGCCGCTCTTGATCCTCCCGTGTCTCCGTAACGCACCTACAAATTATCTATTATCGTTGTGTTATTATCCAAACTTACATGCGAATTTGCGACCATCACTCTCATCCTTGTGGCTTTATCTCCCTCGCCTTTGTTCACGTCCAGCCGTCCAGCACGTCCTCTCTCTCTCTCTCTCTCTCTCTCTCTCTCTCTCTCTCTCTCTCTCTCTCTCTCTCTCTCTCTCTCTCTCTCTCTCTCTCTCTCTCTCTCTCTCTCTCTCTCTCTCTCTCTCTCTCTCTCTCTCTCTCTCTCTCTCTCTCTCTCTCTCTCTCTCTCTCTCTCTCTCTCTCTCTCTCTCTCTCTCTCTCTCTCTCTCTCTCTCTCTCTCTCTCTCTCTCTCTCTCTCTCTCTCTCTCTCTCTCTCTCTCTCTCTCTCTCTCTCTCTCTCTCTCTCTCTCTCTCTCTCTCTCTCTCTCTCTCTCTCTCTCTCTCTCTCTCTCTCTCTCTCTCTCTCTTTGGGTCTGTTTATCACCTATCTATTTATTTCATCTCTCTCTCTCTCTCTCTCTCTCTCTCTCTCTCTCTCTCTCTCTCTCTCTCTCTCTCTCTCTCTCTCTCTCTCTCTCTCTCTCTCTCTCTCTCTCTCTCTCTCTCTCTCTCTCTCTCTCTCTCTCTCTCTCTCTCTCTCTCTCTCTCTCTCTCTCTCTCTCTCTCTCTCTCTCTCTCTCTCTCTCTCTCTCTCTCTCTTTTGGGTTTGTTTATCACCTATCTATTTATTTCTCTCTCTCTCTCTCTCTCTCTCTCTCTCTCTCTCTCTCTCTCTCTCTCTCTCTCTCTCTCTCTCTCTCTCTCTCTCTCTCTCTCTCTCTCTCTCTCTCTCTCTCTCTCTCTCTCTCTCTCTCTCTCTCTCTCTCTCTCTCTCTCTCTCTCTCTCTCTCTCTCTCTCTCTCTCTCTCTCTCTCTCTCTCTCTCTCTCTCTCTCTCTCTCTCTCTCTCTCTCTCTCTCTCTCTCTCTCTCTCTCTCTCTCTCTCTCTCTCTCTCTCTCTCTCTCTCTCTCTCTCTCTCTCTCTCTCTCTCTCTCTCTCTCTCTCTCTCTCTCTCTCTCTCTCTCTCTCTGTGTGTGTGTGTGTGTGTGTGTGTGTGTGTGTGTGTGTGTGTGTGTGTGTGTGTTTCTCTCTCTCTTCCTCACACACACAAAAAAAAAAACTTTTCTGTCGTGTCTTCATCAAGAACTTTTTTTACTTTCTTTTTCTTCTTTTCTTCTTTTCTTGTTCCCTTTTTCTCTGCACTTATCTTCCTTTCATATATTACTAAACCCTTCTCAGTTATCTTCATTATATTACTTTGTGTCAACCGTAAAAGTTCATACTTTGTGTCAGCAGTATTTTTTTTTTTTTTTTTTTTTTTACCTTTGTAATGAAAAATAAATAAATTGGATTGAAATATATATCAGGATTTTATTACTAATTATTGATTCTGGCCATTACTGCACAGTGTTATATTCCCACTGTGGATAACTTAATTTTCTCACTATCGGGGATGCGTGAAAGCGATGAGACGGAGCAAAATATTCGCCACAAACCAAAACAAAATCATGGATATATGAATCACATCGACGCGCACAAATAAAAAAAATAAAAAATCATTGCTGACTCAATAAATATGTAATGAGTGAGTAACTGTATGCAAATAAATAAAGACAAGACAGATAGAAACCAAGAAATACTTAGATGACATTGACAAACAGGCCCTTGTAGATATTGGTAGCCAGACAGACAGATAGATAAAGATATCTATGTAAAATGGACAGAGCCATTTGTATCATGGCAGTGTAAACATGTATCCCAGTGACAACAGGACGTGGAGCATTTATTATTCCTATAATAAATCTAACCAAAAAAATATAGCATCCATTTATCGAGTCTATGAAAACAAAATCATATTTCATTCTTTATGCAAATGCCAATTTTGTGGTGTACTCTTCCCTCTCTCTCGCTCTCCCTCACGTGCTCCTTGGACCTTCCCGGCTGAAGTGACGATCTTTTCACATTCAAGGTGCAGAAGCCTTGCCAAACTATCACCAGGCTCATAAAACTACCCATGGAAACACTAACAAAGCCTCTACCAAAGCTTTATCAAATGTTGGTGGGCAAGCCTTCCCCCGAAACGTTTGTGAGCACGAGCCTGAGAAACACTCGCTTACTCCACAAAGGTTAGGTGGCCACGCTGTACATTGCCCCATCTGTCCGGGCCATCACGGGCCACTATTTGTTTTGGTGCTGCTGCGGAAACATACGCCGACAAGCGGTTAAATTATAATGTAGGTTAAAGGTGCTTTGCCATTTCCCCTTCACAATGACTGATGATTGGGAGGCTGACGGACGGATGGACACACACACACACACACACACACACACACACACACACACACACACACACACACATCTAGTTCATTCTTCTTTCAACCCACGAGTTTCATTCCACTCAGTAAACTCTATCTATTTTGTTACCTAGCAATTAATCCGCCCCACACTTCCTTGTAGAGATGCTTTAATCACGTAATCTAAGATAACATGAAAAGGACATCGACATCAATAAAGTCATGTATTGAGTCCAGTTTGTGTTGATGCTTATGTCAGAACACACTTACCTAACTAACACCACGAAGCCTGCTCTGTCATCACGACTGAAAAGAGAAAAAATAATGTTAGGTTATATATTACTGTAAAAATCAACAAGACAATATTTAGAAAGGGAATAACAACAACAGCAGTAATAACAATAACAATAACATCACCACCACCAACAAAGACAATAAAAAGAAAAAAAAGATGGTATATGTGTGTAATTCACCACGACCAGATGACGACCTGCACTCGTCATCGCCAGCAAGTAACCAGTCATGAGCAAGGTTCATTATAGTCAATCTTTGGGTACTGCCGGGACCTTCACACACCACTCACCACACACCCCATCCCCCTTGCTGAAGGGGGGACAGTAACCGCTGTTTGTCAGTGGTAAACTCCCGCCCTGAGCCAAGCTCGAGCCGCGGCCTGTCAGGCCGAGAAGTCTGGCAGCGGGCGACGTCTGCGCGCGTTTTTATCGGCGTCGCAGACACCGATCAACAGATTGTCCATCTTCTTGTTCTCTTCAAGTTGTTTTCCTGGCTTACCCATGCATTGTAGACATGACATTGTATAAAAGCATTTGTTAGCCATGATGAACCGTACAACATGGCATTATATATATATATATATATATATATATATATATATATATATATATATATATATATATATATATATATATATATATATATATATATATATATATATATATATATATATTTTACGACATGGTCTGTGGCGCCGGTAGGCCTTCATAGTAGGGCCTGATGGTCGGTCCCAGCCGCAGGTAAGTGTTTTTAGTGGCGCCATCTTTACTTTTCAGCATTTTCCATTTTAGACCCCTAGCTGCATAATATAAAGTGTTGGAGGTGTGTTGGAGGGTCATGCGACGTCGATCTAGCACAGTTTTTGTGCTATTAACACTTGTTGATTTTTATCGTGATAGCCTATAGCGCCGGTATGCTTTCTTCATGGGTCTGGTGGTCGGCCCAAGCCCGTCATGGCGTAGGCGAGTGTTTATAGTGGCGCCATGTATTCTTGGCTCATGCTGCCCCCCGAAGCTCATTCTTGAATGACTTGGACGGTTCTTCTAGCCCAGTGGTTCCCAACCTATGGTCCGCGGACCGGTTCCGGTTCGTGGCTTATGATTTGCTGGTCCGGGAAATTGCTTTACTAGTGACTTTTTGTTTTGTTCACAATTTAAGAAAATAATAATCTGTCAAAGCATTTTTTTCAAATAAGTAGTTATAATGAAATAAAAAGTGAATGAAACGTTTAGAGTACGGTGTAACACCCGCCGGACAGACGGGGAGGAAAGAAGAAAAAAAGAAAGAAGAGAGAGAACGAGAGAAAAGAAGAAAGATAGAAGAAAGAGAAGAGGAGCTAAAGCCAGCGAGAGGGAGATCGGATTTGTAATTTCATTTGTAAAATATGAGATATTACGTTTTGGTGCATTGATAGACCTTGCAATAGGTACATGAATCTGTCACCATGACAGCGAGTCTTTTCCATGTCTGCTGTAGTACTAAGTGCTGTAGTTAGTGTAGTATTTTTTTTCCCTCATGGCGTCCATTTGAATAATTTAGCCTTTATAATCACTTTACTTTGTATAATGTGAAACATTACATTACAAGGTATTGTCCCACTGAGTTTTAAATTGCTAGAAAAATAAAATATGCATTTGGACAATATGAATGTATGCTTGGATCTATGCCTATGGTACTGGTCCGCAGATTTTTTTCACTTGCTCGACTGGTCCGTGGCTTTGAAAAGGTTGGGAACCACTGCTCTAGAGTCCGGGTTGATGGGTGGTCTTCAGGACACCATGTGGGTAGTCTTAGGCAACTCGGCGGTGACTGAAAAATCCCAGGTGGTAGCGGCGGATTCGAACCCGCGTCGTCCAGAACGCGATGAATACGGGGCCCGCACGCTAACCACTCAGCCACCGCCTTCCCGTGTGTGTGTGTGTGTGTGTGTGTGTGTGTGTGTGTGTGTGTGTGTGTGTGTGTGTGTGTGTGTGTGTGTGTGTGTGTGTGTGTGTGTTCCCATCCACACCCAAGCGTCAGGTCCCTCGTCAGTCTCCTCCCTGCTGCATATCGTCCCTTGTTTTCCTTCTCTTCGTTTTCGTCTTCCAAGTCACCGGATAGCGAAGTCAAGCCGTCCTGGGCGCGGCAAGGAAAACACGAGAGCCAGTGTTCCCTTTCCCACAGCTTGTCTTGTGTGTGCGGGTGAACCGGGGATAAAACCGAACCCTCTCACCCTCATCCTTCTCTCTCTCTCGGTCTGTTTATCTGTCTTTGTTTCTCTCTCTCTCTCTCTCTCTCTCTCTCTCTCTCTCTCTCTCTCTCTCTCTCTCTCTCTCTCTCTCTCTCTCTCTCTCTCTCTCTCTCTCTCTCTCTCTCTCTCTCTCTCTCTCTCTCTCTCATTCTTGCTTCATGTCTCCATCAGCGTGGACGAGAGAAGGAACTGAACTCTCTCATCCTTCTGTCTGTCTGTTTCCCAATCTGTATTTTCACTTGAACATACTTTATGCGCTCTCTCTCTCTCTCTCTCTCTCTCTCTCTCTCTCTCTCTCTCTCTCTCTCTCTCTCTCTCTCTCTCTCTCTCTCTCTCTCTCTCTCTCTCTCTCTCTCTCTCTCTCTCTCTCTCTCTCTCTCTCTCTCTCTCTCTCTCTCTCTCTCTCTCTCTCTCTCTCTCTCTCTCTAACCATGGACTCTTGGATGCTGTCACTTTGTTATCGTGGAGCAGACTCAACGGCCTCATCATCTGTGACTCAAAATCTGCTCTCCGTGCCCTCTCCTCCCCCAGGCCTACATACCAGCAACTGGTCACACAAATTCTCCGCCGCCTTGCCACAGCCCTCGAGTTCACTGACGGTGCACTTTTTATGGATTCCGTCACACATCGGTCTCTTGGCCAACGACGTTGCGGACCGTCTTGCAAGGGCTGCCTGTGACCTGGACCCGCCAGCTGCTGGTGCCGCTGCTACCTCCTTGCCGTGGTGCAAGAAAATGGTACGCCAAGCTGCCTGCTCCTCCACCCGTCACCGTAGCGATGCTGAGAGGGCCGCCAGTGCGTCTATTCGGCACTACGAACACTTCCTGCCTCGTCCACACATGTACTGTCGCTCCGGTCTCATGGTTCGCCGCCATAATGTAGTGTGTGCTCGTCTCCGACTTGTGTACCGGCGGGTGTGGCAGCTGGCCGAGGCGAGGGACGCGCCTCACTTCTCCTCCTGCAAGCTGTGTGACGCGCCCAATGCTAACACCCTTGAACACTATTGCTTGGAGTGTCCACGTGTTGCTGACTTAATACCACAAGGACTCTCACTTGTGGAGACATGTAAATATTTATCGTCTGGAAACAATCTAGATGTTATCCTCACTCGACATCCACATTTTGGGTGATGCTAAATATTTTTTTTTTCACTAATGTTGACTCAGTATCACAGCGTGCCCTGTGAGGCACGAGTCGCCTGTATCCAAATTAGCATCCTGAACATGTACTAGGCTTGGCACCCTTGCGTGTAATAAATTAATCAAAACAAAAACAAAAATCTCTCTCTCTCTCTCTCTCTCTCTCTCTCTCTCTCTCTCTCTCTCTCTCTCTCTCTCTCTCTCTCTCTCTCTCTCTCTCTCTCTCTCTCTCTCTCTCTCTCTCTCGTGGGACTAATAATTTATGAAAACAGCTATTTTACGTCACTGCTATTTGTTCATGATTACTAAATTCAGTCATGCATCGAACGCAACGATCAACAAAGGACGGAGAAATAATACATATAAAGGTGTTAGTAGCACAAAGTTTTGCACCGATAAACAAAGGACGCAGAAATAATACATGTCGCGTTATCATTAGCAGAAGAAAGTTTACTCGTCCAACTTTCTAATATTCTTGACGTCTGCCGCTCACTCACCAGAAGCGACGCGTGTCACCGCCGCGTGTGGAGACGCCTTGGGTACGCGGACACCACTCGCTCTGCAGTCTTACTAAGGCAGGTATTATAAGACACTTTCGCTTCTCACATCAGCTCTTTCTAAAGGTCAAAGAGGGGGTCAGTAGGGTTCTAATGAGTGTTTCTTCAGGTTCATGGTAAAGAAGGGTCACACTACCACCAGTCATAAAACTTCTCCTGGAAATGCCCACACCTCCTACGAAAGCCTTGTCAAATATGTGTTCCTGGGCGGCGAAATGTCTTATAATACGACCCTTATAATTGTGTGAAGGAAGTTTTGTTCGAAAGTGAACTCTCTAAAGAATGTATCTAATGGCCATAATGGAGGTTAAGAAAATGTCTGGCAACAAGTAACCTCCACAACTACACCATTACACTTAACAACCAACCACCACGAACAAGACTTCCACACCACATGTTATACTGGAGCTAAATATTGAAGTTTAAGATTTGTGAGCCTGGGAATACGAACATAGGAGTAAGAATAAGAATGGGGAATGGTTCTGAACTCACTGGCAACAAGTAAACTCACAACTACACCATTACTCTTAACACCCAGCCACCACGAACAAGATTTTCTCCCTACATGTTATACTGGAACTCAGTATTGATGATAATGATTTGTGAGCCTAAGAACGTAAGAGTAAGAATAAGAATAAGAGTGGGGAATGGCTCTCAACTCATTACACCCATTACACTTAACAACCAAACATCATTAACACGACTTTCACCTACATGTTATACTGGAGCTCAATATTGATGGCAAAGATTTGTGAGCCTGGGAATACGAACATAAGAGTGAGAATAAGAATGGGGAATGGTTCTGAACTCATCGGCAACAAGTAAACTCACAACTTCATCCATTACTTACACTTAACACCCAGCCACCACGAACAATATTTACTTATAGTCAGAGCAAAGGACGCAGCTAAACGGCAAACAACAAGAGAAAAAGTAGCAAATAAAAGCCTTCTGCAGCTCCATTGGTACGGGAAGGGTTCGTCAGGCCGTAAAATCAGATGCAAATGAGCCCATACTGCAGCACAAAGGGATGTAATTTGGCCGTAACGAAGGAATGTTTTGTATTTCCGAGAATGATTAGCATGAAGGCAACGGGTAGATTGCTGAGGCTTAATAGTTCACTGCATGGATTATGGTTTGCTGAGGAAGAAGTGAAAGAAAGAAAGAAAGGAAGGCAAGAGATAGAGTTAAAGAAAAGATAAAGGTAAGGGTGAAAAAAAAGAAAGAAAAGAGACAGAGGTAAAGAAAAGATAAAGAAGGAAAAAATGAAAGAAAGAAAGAAAGACAGGTAGCCTAAAGAAAAGAAAGGAAAGAGATAAAGATATAAAGAAGGAATAAGGAAAGAGAGAAAAGTAAACAAAAGAAAGGAAAGAGATAGAAGTAAAGAAGAAGTAGAGAAAGAAAGAAAGAAAGGGAGAAAGTAAAGAAAATAAAGGAAAGAGATGGAGATAAAGAAGGAAGAAATGAAAAAAAACGAAGGTAAATGAAAGAAAGGAAAAAGATAGAGGGGAAAAGGGAT
>NW_026112096.1:80000-97500 GCF_024679095.1 Eriocheir sinensis
GCACCTCGATATTGAGGAGCAGATGAAAGCACCTCGATGCTGAGGAGCAGATGAAAGCACCTCGATATTCAGTTTACTCCCGACGCAGCGAAGTGACGGTCGATTTTATATTTGAAGGAGTTGATAGTATTCGCATTTACTACTTCTGAAGGAAGATTGTTCCAGTGGCGGATGACTCGGTTTGAAAAGAAACTCCTTCTGATGTCTGTGTTACGTCGACTAGACTGAATGGGTAAACCGTTATTTCTAGTCTTAGGTTGGTTTGCAATTCAAAGAATTTGGAGTAATCGACGTTATTGAATTTTTTTCAGATACTTGAAGACTTGAATCATATCTTCTCGTAGGCGTCTTTTCTCCAATGTAAAGAGATTGAGTCGCTTGAGTCGTTCCTCGTACGGTTGAGCCCTTAAGGGCGCGTCTTTGAATCCTTTCCTGTAAATCAATGTCCTTTCCGTAATTAGGAGACCAGAGCTGTACTGCATACTCGAGGTGCGGTCTTACCATGGAATTATACAAGGATAGCATCACGTCTGGCGTTTTACACTCGAAGTTCCTCGTTATGAACCCGAGCATGGTGTTGGCTTTATCGTGTGCTTTTTTTCAGGTCACTGCTGATAGTGACTCCAAGATCCTTTTCCTCCAGCATCGCCTGCAGAGGTCTCCCATTCATGATGTATGTGTAGTTCCTATTTCTGGACCCAATGTGCATGACTTTGCATTTGTCAACATTAAAGGACACTTGCCATTTTTCCGACCATTCGATAATGTGATTGAGGTCTTTCTGAATGACTTCGCAGTCGGTCTTTGTGAGGGCCTTTTCACCCACCTTGGTGTCATCAGCAAATTTCAATATTGTGGATTTCAGTCCTGATTTTAGGTCGTTGATATATATGATAAAGAGAATAGGTCCCAGCACTGACCCTTGAAGCACTCCACTAGTGACTGGAAGCCCAATCGGAAGGCTGTCCGGAGGAGGAGGAGGAAGAGGAGGAGGAGGAAGAGGAGGAAGAGGAGGAGTAGTAGGAGGAGGAGAAGGCTGAGATGATGTCGAGGAGGATGTGGTAGTATTGATGGTGGTGGTAACAGTATTAGAATAAAATGAAAAATAAGAAAAAAACAAAACAAGAACAGGAAAAATAATAATAAGGAAAATAATAAGTATAAGATTAAAGATTTGTAAAATTGACAGTAGTAGTAGTAGTAGTAGAAGTAGTAATAGTAGTAGTAGTAGTAGTAGTAGTAGTAGTAGTAGTAGTGGTAGTGGTAATAGTATTAGTATTAGTAGTAGTAGTAGTGGTGGTAATGGTAGTAGTAGAAGTAGTAATAGTAGTAACAGTAGAAGAAGTAGTAGAAGTAGTAGTAGTAGTAGTAGTAGGAGTAGTAGTAGTAGTAGTAGTAGTGGTGGTAATGGTAGTAGTAGAAGTAGTAATAGTAGAAGAAGAAGAAGAAGTAATAGAAGAAGTAGTAGTAGTAGTAGTAGTAGTAGTAGCAGTAGTGGTGGTGGTTATGGTAGTAGTAGTAGTAGTAGTAGTAGTAGAATTGGTAGTAGTAGTAGTAGTAGAATTAGTAATAGTAGTAATAGTAGAAGAAGAAGAAGTAGTAGTAGTAGCAGTAGTAGTAGTAGTAGTAGTAGTAGTAGTAGTAGTGAAAGAATCCAACATGTGGATCAGGGCAGCTTCACCCCCCTCGTCTTCACCACATCCGGCGGGATGGGTCCCAGGGCCCAATGCTTCTACGCACGCCTCGCGGAACTAATCTCAGAAAAGAAGCATCAGCCAAGGAGCCACGTTGTCGCCTGGATGAGGTGTCGCCTCTCGTTCTCCCTGCTCAGGTCGGCCATCCTATGTCTCAGGGGCACCAGACACTCTGGCCCAAAAGCCACCACCATCTCCAATATGGACTATGAAGCCACAGTGGTGGAGAGTGACATTAGGGTGGGTCGGGAGTGACTTGAGTAGGGAAGGAAAGGGGGATCTAGACGTAATAGATGATAGGTGATTTAGTGTCAGGTAGTATTAGCGATATGGTTGGATGCCACAGTCATTAGCGAACAGAGTTGGGGCTAATGACCTCCAAACTATGGAGCCCTCCATGATTATGTGTCGGGAAAATAAACATGGGTGGAGGTATCATTTATGTTGTAGTAGAAAAAAAAAAGGAGTAGTAGTAGTAGTAGTAGTAGAAGTAGTAGTTTTGTTAATCGCTCAAATAATCAGTTTTTCTTTCTACATCTCTTTGTCAGGTTTGATGTGTTTATCTGTCTGTGTGTCCGCCTGTCTGTCTGTCTGTTTGTCTGTATGTCTGTCTGTCTGTCTGTCTATCTGTGTGTCTGTCTGTATGTCTGTCTGTCTGTCTGTCTGTCTGTCTGTGTGTCTGTCTGTCTGTCTGTCTATCTGTGTGTCTGTCTGTCTGTCTGTCTGTCTGTCTGTCTATCTGTGTGTCTGTCTGTGTGTCTGTCTGTCTGTGTGTCTGTCTGTGTGTCTGTGTCTGTTTGTCTGTGTGTCTGTGTGTCTGTCTGTCTGTGTCTGTGTGTCTGTCTGTCTGTCTGTCTGTGTGTCTGTGTGTGTCTGTCTATCTGTCTGTCTGTCTATCTGTCTGTCTGTCTGTCTGTCTGTCTGTCTGTCTGTCTGTCTGTCTGTCTGTCTGTGTGTCTGTATGTATGTGTGTCTGTCTGTGTGTCTGTCTGTATGTCTGTGTGTCTGTCTGTATGTCTGTGTGTCTGTCTATCTGTCTGTCTGTCTGTGTGTCTGTCTGTCTGCAAAGAAGTACATCGACAAGCCCCAACAAGGTATTTGCCGCCCCGCTGGCCGCTGTGTCGTGTGTCCCAGTGGCTGACTTGCGGCGAACGTTGGGGACGAAGAGACTCACGAATCCTCTGCCAGTAATGGACGCTTACGGCTCAGTGCTCAAAGGGCCTTCACATGGGCCGGAAATGGAATATCTGATGACGAGTACCAATTAGATACGAGTGTTTCGTCAATCAACGCTTTATATAGGTAGACCGATAGACAGACAAATAGATAGATATAGATAGATGAATCTATTGATAGATATATTAAATACACTGGACAGATTAATTATCAGCTCTTTCTTTAGCTTCTCCTTTTTGCTTTCCATGCTTTTAACTACACTAAAAATCCGTATCCCTTGTTACTCTATTTCCTCCGCTGAATGTCCTCTCTCAGAAGGACTCCTCCTCCTCCTCCTCCTCCTCCTCCTCCTCCTCCTCCTTCTTCCTCTTCTTGTTGCTTCTTCCACTCTTTTTCCTCCTTTTCTCCTCGTCCTTCCTTCTCTTCCTCTCTTTGTTACTCTTTCCATTCTTTCCTCTTCCTCTCCTCTATTTTCCTCATCTTTGTCTTTCTGTTTCGTTTTCCAGTCTTCTCCTTCTTCCCTGTCTTCCTCCTCTTGTTACTTTATTTACTCTTTTTCTCCTCCTCCTTCTCCTTCCTTATGTTCCTCTTTTCCTTACTCCTTCCATTGTTTTCCTCCTCTCCTTCTTTTTCTACTACGTACTTCCACTCTTTTCATACTCTCCTCCTTCTTCCCTGTCTTCCTCTTTTCTTCCTCCTCTACTCCTCCTCCTTTCCTCTCTCCATATTCTTCTTACACCTTCCATTCTATCCCTTTTTTAAGCCTAGCAAGCCTTACACGCATGTAGCGATAGATGGACCTCAAGCCAGGCCACCTCACGCGACCCACGACTCCGGCACGTTCTCTTATGGCCCTCGTGTCCCCTCCGTGTTCCCGGGCACGCTCCTGCGGCCTGTGTTTACTCTGATTGTACAATATGTGTCATCCCATGCAGAGCGTGATGCATGTGATTGCCCCGGAGAAAGAGGCAAGCATTACTCCTTGATGGCGCGGCGATCTGCGACGAAGGAAGATGAAGTGAAGCCATTACGTGCATAAAAAGGCGATAGAATGCTTGTAGGTTAATAGGGATAAAGTGTACCAACGAATATTTTGATTAGCAGGTACGAGGACAGATAAAGTGAAGTCATTACGAGCATAAGAAGGTGGTAGAATGCTTTTAGGTTAATAGGGATAAGGTGTACCAACGAATAATCTGATTGGCTGGTCCCCGAAGCGTGTTGTTTCTAGCGAGAAGATACCTGGGAGCAAATGATAGCCTCGACACACACACACACACACACACACACACACACACACACACACACACACACACATACAAGACAGGTAAAGTGAAGCCATAACGCGCATAAGGTGATAGAATGCATGCAGGTTAATAGGGATAAGGTGCACCAACGAGTATTTTGATCGGCAGGTGCCCAGAGCGAGTTGTTTATACTGGTTCAAACGGGCGGGCGGGCGGGCGGGCGCGACGTTCAGGAGGACACAGGTTCGCGTCCCGCCCGCCGCTACGAACAGGCTGGCAATTTTTCAGTCACCGCCGAGTGGCCTAAGACTACCCACATGTTGTCCTGAAGACCACCTCTAAGGCTGGACTCTAGGGGGGCCCAGCATGAGTCACTATAAACACTTGACTGCGCCATAACGGGCTGGGGTCAACTACCAGGCCCCACTGAGAAAGCCTACCTCCTCCTCCTCCTCCTCCGTTTTCTTCTTCTTCTTCTTCTTCTTCTTCTTCTTCTTCTTCTTCTTCTTCTTCTTTCTTTCCTTCTCCTACTCTTCCTACTCCTCCTCCTCTCCTCTCCTCTCCTTTCTTCCCCTCTCCTCCTCCTCCTACTCCTAACCGTCACCTATATAACCGAGAAATGACCGACAGCAGTGACGCCGCCAGACACACCAAGCCAAGGACGAATCAATCAGGGTTTCCGCCGTCTGAAGGCCACCAACGCGTCCTTCGTTCACGCTCCTATTCATTAACGTGTGTATTTGAGGCGCCCAGTGATCGATGACTGAAACTTCCTTATGAAATGATTTGATAGTGTAGGCTTGCGTTGGGGGGGGGAGAGAGAGAGAGAGAGAGAGAGAGAGAGAGATGGGGGGTGAGGGGGAGAAGGGAAAGGTAGGAGGAGAAACTGGAGAAGGTATGGAGGAAAGTGAGGGAGAGAGGGAGAGAAAAAAGGAAGAAGGAAGAGAAAAGAATTGAACGAAAGGGAAGGGAAGCAATAGGAAATTATATCCTCCTCCTCTTCCTCCTCCTCCTTCCCTCCTTCTTTTTCTTCTTTCTCTCCTCCTACTCCTCCTCTTCCTCTCTCTTCATTCCTTCACTTCCTCTCCTTCCTGAGAAAAAAGAGAGAAGGAAGGGAAGGGAAGGGAAGGAAAGAAGGAAGAGGGTAGGAGGAGGAGGAGGAGGAGGAAAGGGAGGGGGTGAGGTGGGGGTCTATGCAATAACATCAGAAAATTTAACGACAGAAAAGAAGAAAAAAAAAAAAAAACGTTTGATGGGCAATTGGCAACAAATCACTTCATGCGTGTAACTGTGACGTTTTATTCATTTATTTATTTATTCTCGGTAAAAGTGTGATGGGACACTGTGATGAAGGAAAACAGAACAAAAAAATTAATAGAAAAAAATAGTAAAGGAAAAAAAACTGCATGCCAGTTAAACTTTATAACACACACACACACACACACACACACACACACACACACACAAGCAACCCTCTTCTCTCTCTCTCTCTCTCTCTCTCTCTCTCTCTCTCTCTCTCTCTCTCTCTCTCTCTCTCTCTCTCTCTCTCTCTCTCTCTCTCTCTCTCTCTCTCTCTCTCTCTCTCTCTCTCTCTCTCTCTCTCTCTCTCTCTCTCTCTCTCTCTCTCTTACACACACACACACACACACACACACACACACACACACCATTGCTTGCCTGACACCCTCGGCAGTACCTGATTCAACACTCCAGGACGTACCCAATGAAGGCAAAAGGAATGGCGAGGATCAACGGAGGGTACAAATGTAAAATAAAACTGCGCAGCGAATGTAAAAAAGTCAGATAAGAAGGTTTCCGCGAGGTTCAACAACAGCATTTTACAGCCAGGCAGGACGCAACACTCTCCAAGCCCCTCATCATTTGGGGAACTCTTCCGTCAACAGTCTTGTTTTATGCATTAGTTTTTCTTCCGGGAATGTGCTCCTGTGTGCAGGGCTCCGGATGACTCGTGGTGCGGGGAGAGCGGTGTTTGGATAAGTCGACACAGGATGTAAATATTTCCGCTGATATTCTGAATGACGCCCAACAATAATATTTCTGCTGATATTCTGAACGCAGCTTAACGATAATATATTTCTGCTGACAGTCTGAGTTCAGCTTAACAATAATATTTCTGCTGATATCCTGTATTCAGCTTAACAATAATATTTCTGCTGATATTCTGAATTCAGCTTAACAATAATATTTCTGCTGATATTCTGTATTCAGCTTAACAATATTATTTCTGCTGACAGTCTAAATTCAGCTTAATAATAATATTCCTGCTGATCCTTTAAATTCAGCTTAATAATAATATTGCCGCTGGCAGTCTGAATGCAGCTTAACAATAATATTTCTGCTGATATTCTAAACGTCGCTTCACAATAGCACGAACTCACAATGCACTCAGCTCTTGATTCACTTTTTCTTTCTACAGCAATGGAATGGAAGGGAGTGTTTGCGCCAGGTCGACACAGGAAGCAAATAATTTTTTTTTTTATATTTTAAACTCAGATTCACAATTACACGACGACTCACGACACTCTCAGCTCCTGATTCACTTTTTCTTTCTACAGCAATGGAATGGAATGGAGTGCTTGCGCCAGGTCGACACAGGAAGCAAATACTTCTATTGATATTCTAAAAGCAGATTCACAATAACACGATGGCTTTTGATTGACTTTTTTTTCTACAGCAATGGATGCAGCTCAAGGGCATAAAAAACAGACACACACTTAGTAAGACTTTCGTAGGGACTGGGTGTTTCCACGGGTAGTTTTATGAGCCTGGCGATAGTTTGACGAGGTTCTGCACCATGAATATGAAAAACACTTATGAAAACCCGACTAATCTCCTTTGTGGATGAATGTAAGGTCCGTATTAAACATTTCGGGGCTGTCCCAAACAAAGAGTACAGAACGAGTTTTTTTTTTATTTTTTATTTTTTTTTATTAGCTTGAAGAGGGTCAATTTCGGTTGGTGAGGTGTCTTGACAGATAGCCCGTGACTTTATCCTCCTAGCTTTCTGAAGGGTCATCGAGTGGCTACCAGTTTACATCACCACCATTGTAAGACTGTCTGGGCCGACGCAAAGAATGTAGTCTCGCAATCTGTGTTTACGAGAGCGTGGGCCGCGGAAGAGCTGACGTTGTAATATATAAGAAACTGCAGCCTTGTGGAGATACTGTAGGATGTTTACTGTAGGAAGGATAAATAACACAGGCAAGTTCAGTGTCAAGGGTTATTCTGCTTTATTTATCACAGAAGGAAAAGAAACGAATGAATATATACTGTTTGCCGATGTAAATAATCCCATCCTATATACCCGGACACACACACACACACACACACACACACACACACACACACACCACTACTCCCCTCCCCCACACAGTTGTTCAAATGGACCGCCGTTTAAAGGAGAAATACAATAACAGTACATAAGAGAAACTCGATAGCAGGCCACCAAAGAAAACCTTCCTTCTTGTAGTCAATCTTCACCGCGGGGGAGCAGGAGCTGGCGTCTCATTGCTTAATTGAGGATAACTGACGGACGGACGGACGGACGGGCTACAGGTACCGGCCAGGAAGACGCCGCGGGCCGCACAGGGAGCCGCGTTACCAGACCGTCGCACTCGGAAGACAGCATTTATCAGTTTCAGGACCCCAAACTGTCGTGTCCCCACCGATAACGATATCCAGTAAGAGTTAATGTTAATACCGTGAAGTACCGATGTTTTCTTAATATACTTATGAGCAAGAAACTGAAAGATAAGAGGTTCTAAGTACGGTAATGTTGAGAGAGAAGGACGGCCCCGGCAGCATACATTCCCTTTTCTCTACGGGTTTGTGGCGCCCATTCTTGAACAGGCCAGGTTACGTTAGGTTTATGTCGCACTCAGAACATTGCATTTATCAGTTTCAGGCCCAAAAACGGCCGTAGCCCCGCCAATAACGATATCCAGTAAGAGTTAGTGTTAATACCGTGAAGTACCGATGTTTCTTTTTATATACTGTTCGGCCAGAAACTGAATAATACGAGGCTCTAAGTATGGTAATGTTGACAAAGAGAAGGACGTCCCCGGTACCATATTTCCCTTCTCTCTACGGGTATGTGGCGCCCACTCTTGAACAGGCCAGGTTACGTTAGGGAGTCGCCGGTCTTGTGTGTGGAAACAGGGAACGAAAGGAGGAATACGAGGCGCGTAGAGACGACAGAATGAGGGTGACACATTGAGAGGAATCTATCAGTCTAGTTAGTGACCATATTCTTAAACATTTCGGCGCCCAAGCTCACATATTTGACAAGGCTGTCGTAGGAGTTTTGGGCATTTCCATGAGTAGTTTTACAAAGTTTCTGTACCATGAACGTAAGGTAACACTCATAGGGACGCGTATAACTTCTTTTTTGGCCTTTAGAAATGATTGACATAAGGGAAGAAACGCCTAATACTACCGCTTTAGGCCCCGGCAAGACTAGTCGCTGCGCCGCTACCACCGCTGGGCCGGACTGAGAGAAGGAAGTCTCCGGAAAGATTATACGTATATAGTCGCCGCACTGACCACCGCTGGGCCGGGCAGAGAGAAGGAAAGGAATTCCCCGGCAAGATTATACGTATATAGTCGCCGCGCTGACCACCGCTGGGCCGGACAGAGGAGGAAAGAAGTCCCCGGCAAGACCATGCGTATAGTCGCCGCGCCGCTGACCACCCCTGGGCCGGACAGACAACGAAAGAAGTCCCCGGCAAGACCATGCGTATAGTCGCCGCGCCGCTGACCACCCCTGGGCCGGACAGACAACGAAAGAAGTCCCCGGCAAGACCATACGTATAGTCGCCGTGCCGCTGACCACCGCTGGGAGGAACAAAGAGAAAGAAGTCCCCGGCAAGACCATACGTATAGTCGCCGTGCCGCTGACCACCGCTGGGAGGAACAAAGAGAAAGAAGTCCCCGGCAAGACCATACGTATAGTCGCCGTGCCGCTGACCACCGCTGGGAGGGATAAAGAGAAAGAAGTCCCCGGCAAGACAATACGTATAGTCGCCGCGCCGCTGACCACCGCAGGGCCGCGAGTTGATGAGACGTTTACATTTCATAATTATCTGGATCTAAAAATTTTAATAAAACGTACGTTAAAGAAATGGATCGGTAATTATTTGCTCATGATCGTTTTTTCGGGGCTCATATTTGCCAGTGTGGAAGGCCTGCGTATCCCGGCCCGAGGCAATTATTGGTTCATATTACCACGATGGGATATTCTGTCTGGCCGCGGCGTTCTCGCAATACCTCGCCGGCCAGGGAACGCGCGCTAGTCCAGCCTCGTGTGAAGGTGAGGCCCATATTCTCAAACACTTTGGGGCTCACACACCCACACTTGATAAGGCTTACGTAGAGGCTATGTTAGTGTTTCCATGGGTAGTTTTATGAGCCCTGTGATAGGCTGACAAGGCTTCTGCACCATGAATATGAAAAACACTAATAATAACTCCTTGTGGCTGAATGTAAGGTCCATATTCTCAAACCTTTCAGGGCTTACACACCCACACTTGTTAAGGTTTTTGTAGTTGTGTTAGTATTTCCATGGGTAGTTTCATGAGCCTAGTGATAGTTTGACGAGGCTTCTGCACCATGAATATGAAAAACACTCATGAGAACCCGATCAGTCTCCTTTGTGGCTGAATGTAAGGTCTATTTCCGTAAAGGCTGTGTTAGTGTTTCCAAGGGTAGTTTTATGAGCCTTGTGATAGTTTGAGAAGTCTTCTGCACCAAGAATGTGAAAAACACTCACGAGAACCCGACTAATCTCCTTTGTGGCCTTTGGAAATAGTTGTTGTGTGAGCCGAAAGCGTCTGAGAATGCGGCCACAGTTTTCTTATTTAAAATGTCTTCCTCCGTACAACCTTGAACTACACCCAATAAGTTATATATATCATTACTGTCGCGCCCTCCCACGAAGCTTCTTACTGAACGGAGATAAAAATGTAAACACCGAACTAGTCTCCTCTTGAAGCGTTTATTTTCCTTTTTCAGTGACGAATGAAGCCATGCAGCCGTTTAAGATTTCTCTCCTCGCCGGCGGGTAAAAGCTCAGTGGCGGTGAATTCTAAGTAATAATTGTGAGTTCAAAGTCATTAGACCTTCCTCAAAATATTTTTCACTCCCTCTCGCCCCGAGCAAGACCGGCCAACTCACTGATGTGATAATTTAATATATATAATTTCTATAAGTCATGTAATGATTATAAAAACAGACGTGGTTTAGATATACGAGAAGAGTAAAAACAAAACATCTTTCAGCTCAGCAACAAGGGGAAGAACGCACTGTGCTGTTAATTAAAATGTGCGAGTTGTCACAATAACAGCGATGGACGCGGCTGCCGGGAGGGGAGGAAGGGAAGACTGCTGGTGAGGACGGGCGGACAAAGGGGCGGCAGGAAATAGCAGGCGGAGGAGGGTAAGACGAACGACAGCAACGATGAAGAATACAGATGGCAAGGAGGAGGAGGAGGAGGAGGAGGAGGGAGTGATGATAGGGAAAAGAACACATTATTGGTAAAGGAAGCAATAAAAGGCGGTGACGGGTGAGTGAAGCTGAAAGGACGAGGAAGAACATGAAGGGTGAGTGGAGCTGACACGACTAAGAATACAGACAACGGCCGAGGTAGGGAGGAAGAGGGAGAGGAGGCAGCAGGAGCGACAAGGACACACCATGCATTACTCTTACCATTAGTGTTAGTACAAGACGGAATAAGAGTTAGTGAAGGGTGACTCAAGGAAAAGGAACGTGGAAGAACACAGATGACAACCAGGGGAAGGAGGAGAAGGAGGGGGAGATTAAAAGGACACGCCATTACTATTACCGTGATTATTAGTACAAGACGCATCAGGAGTTAGTGAAGGGAAACTCAAGCAAAAGAAACGACGAGGAATACAAATGACAGCAGGAGGGAGGAGAAGGAGGAGGAGGAGGAGGAGGGAGAGATAGTGATACATAGTAAAAAGGACACACCATTAGTATTAGTAAAGGGAGCAGGAAACGGCGGTGATAGTGAATAAGACACCATTATTAGTAGTACAAGAAGCAACGGGAGGCAGTGAAAGGCAAGCCAAGCACCGAGAACACAAATGGCAGGAAGGAAGAGAAGGGAGACGAGCGGTGAAATATATACTAAAAAGAAGCCATTATTAACAGCAGCCCCTAAACAATAGAGGAACCCTGGCTGCCCCTACTGCCGCTGCTGCATGAATTGTAAGCCAGACGAATGCACTGCTGCTCTTTGTTAGTAAAATAGAGATTCCTGGAAAAGAACGTTGGTGGAGGAAATGGAAGAGGGAAATGTGTTAACCTGTGGGTGTGGAGGAGGCGATGAAGGAGGGTGTATAGTAACTCCCCCCTCTCTCTCTCTCTCTCTCTCTCTCTCTCTCTCTCTCTCTCTCTCTCTCTCTCTCTCTCTCTCTCTCTCTCTCTCTCTCTCTCTCTCTCTCTCTCTCTCTCTCTCTCTCTCTCTCTCTCTCTCTCTCTCTCTCTCTCTCTCTCTCTCTCTCTCTCTCTCTCTCTCTCTCTCTCTCTCTCTCTCTCTCTCTATTTTATCCCTCCATTTACTCTCATTATATTTTGTTTAATCTCCTCTCTTCCTATTTTCTCTTTAAAAGCTTATTATCTCTCTCTCTCTCTCTCTCTCTCTCTCTCTCTCTCTCTCTCTCTCTCTCTCTCTCTCTCTCTCTCTCTCTCTCTCTCTCTCTCTCTCTCTCTCTCTCTCTCTCTCTCTCTCTCTCTCTCTCTCTCTCTCTCTCTCTCTCTCTGTTTATCTATCTTTCTACGTGTCTTCAACTTATTTTAACTACGTAGTTCTTCTCTCTTCGTCATTTTAGTAGATAACTCGTCTATCTTTGTATCTAAGTACCCTCCTTATTACCTTCTCTATCTGAACCCCTTCCTTCAGAATCATGCGAATATCGTAAGGCAGTGTTCAGCTTACGGTTACCACGAAGCTCTTTTCTCTCCCACGTGTCAGCCAATAATTCCACTATGTATCTAACTCTGTCTTTCTACCTTCTCTCTCAACTCCTCGAGGCTAGTTTCTGTCCGCCTCTGTCACCAACTGTTACCACGAGTGTATTTTCTCTACAGTGTCAGGCAATTCTTCCTCTATATATCTATCTACGTCTCTTTACCTTCTCTTTTTTTATCCCGTCTACTATTTTTTTATGACTTTCTCTACACAAGCGTCTAAAAGGAAGGTTTTGCTCAGTGTCACCACGAGGCTCTATTTCCTCCACCGTTAAAGGCAGTGTTTAGCTTACTGTCACCACGAGGCTCTATTTCCTCCACCGTTAAAGGCAGTGTTCAGCTTACTGTCACCATGAGGCTCTATTTCCTCCACCGTTAAAGGCAGTGTTCAGCTTACAGTCACCACGAGGCTCTATTTCCTCCACCGTTAAAGGCAGTGTTCAGCTTACTGTCACCACGAGGCTCTATTTCCTCCACCATTAAAGGCAGTGTTCAGCTCACTGTCACCACAAGGCTCTATTTCCTCTACCATTAAAGGCAGTGTTCAGCTTACTGTCACCACGAGGCTCTATTTCCTCCACCATTAAAGGCAGTGTTCAGCTTACTGTCACCACGAGGCTCTATTTCCTCCACCATTAAAGGCAGTGTTCAGCTTACTGTCACCACGAGGCTCTATTTCCTCCACCGTTAAAGGCAGTGTTCAGCTTACTGTCACCACGAGGCTCTATTTCCTCCACCATTAAAGGCAGTGTTCAGCTTACTGTCACCACGAGGCTCTATTTCCTCCACCATTAAAGGCAGTGTTCAGCTTACTGTCACCACGAGGCTCTATTTCCTCCACCGTTTCAGGCGATTCCCTTAAAGATCATTCCCCAGTCGGCGACAAACTCGAGTCAGTGGAGTAAGTTAGTTAGTTGGTTGAAAAAGTCGCGGCGGTGTGGAACGAGAAGGCGAGCAATCCAAAACTTAAACCCATGATCTATTTTCTTTTCTCTCCTTTTGTCTTACTTCCAACGATTTCTCTCCGGCCGATATAAATGTTCCTTCTTCGATGGTGACGCAAGATTAATTTCCCCATTTCTATTCCGAAAAATTTCCTCCTCTTAAGCTTCTAACACTTCTTTAACACTTCTTTTCCTTTAATACGTGATAGCTGAAGAGACTAATGAATGTTCTTTCCTCGATGGTGACACATGTTTAATTTCCCCTCTTCCTCTTGAGCTTCTTAAAGTGCCGTATTGCTAAACATTTCAGGGCCCAAGTACACATTTATGGCAAGGCTTTCGTATGAGTTTGTGGCATTTCCAGGGGTAGTTTTATGACCCTGGTGGTAGTTTGACCCTTCTTCTGTACTATGAACCCAAGAAACATATTTGACAAGGCTTTCGTAGGAGTTTGTGGCATTTCCAGAGGTGGTTTTATGACCTTTCTGGTAGTTTGACCCTTCTTCTGTACCATGAACCTCAAAAACACTCATTAGAACCCGACTGATCTCTCCGGCGTTTGGAAATAGTTGATGCGAGGGGTGGAGGCGTCTGGCAATACCGACCTTAGAATTTTCCTTACGTACGTGTTAGCTGAAAATACTAATATCTGAACTTTTCAAAGGAACAATTAATCCCATGGTGACACAAGCTTAATTTTTCTCATCTGTTGAAAAAATTTCCTCTTCAGCTTCTTACCTTTATTTTCTTAGATGGTGATAATTGAAAATACTAATGTGTACTCATAAAAACATTTATCCGATAGTGACAAGATTATTTTTTCTCATCTGTTCCAAAAATTTCCTCTTCACGTCTTACATTTTCTTCCTGAGTAGTTTACGTCAGCAGTAGTTTACGTCAGCAGTAGTTTAAGTCAGCAGTAGTTTACGTCAGCAGTAGTTTAAGTCAGCAGTAGTTTACGTCAGCAGTAGTTTAAGTCAGCAGTATTTTAAGTCAGCAGTAGTTTCAGGTTATAAGGGTAAAGCTGGGGGCACACGCTGTAGCTGCGCGTGGCCTCGGTGTTCATCTCCGTTGCATTGGTCTTTAAGCCTGTGGTGGGAGGAACACAAACCCCGGAAGCCTATTTCCCTCCTCTGTACGGGTATGTGGCGCCCACTCTTGAACAGGTTAAGTTAGGTTCGGTTAGGTTAAGCTAGATTTAGTTAGAGTTACTGAGGGTAGTTTGCAGGAGGAATCAAACTAAGAGTATTTTCCAGAACACCACGTGGTTATTCTCTAATGTACAGCCAAGCGTCTTCACTGCCCGTGGAGAGATTGGGAATATGCCCCTGGGCCACACGGCCAGTGTGACACCAGGTTACCACAGTTTACCTTCCCCAGGCTTCCCCAAGTACTCATTTATCGATCAGCCTGAAAGGGAGGATGAACAGATGGGTGACCCGGGCCCGCGGATTCGTAGCTAGGCATGCTCAACAATAAACCACGGAGGCGTCAGTCACATGTATATTTAGAATGAAAAAAAAAACAGAAAGCGATGGATTGCTGCAGATCGGTCTTGTATGAAACGAGAAACACAGAAAAAACAAAGCATCGAAAGTACAGGCCTCGCGCCCCGCTGCCGGAGGTCCATGTTATCGATATGAAGAGCTGCGGCCGTGACAAAAATCATGAAAAAATGTTTCAGAAAATGTAACTTTTTGCGCCAAAACAAATAAATCCCTTTTAACGCAAACATAAAAGCGTTTGCATGGAATTCGTTGCTGTTTTTTTTATTTTTATAGAAATTTAGGATACAACAAAAGATGAGAGAGTAGGGCATGCATAACTGACACACACACACACACACACACACACACACACACACACACACACACAAACAACACATTACAGAAGAATTATCAGCAGCGCAGCAGCAGCAGCAGCAGCAGCAGCAGTAGTAGTAGAAGTAGTAGTAGTAGTAGTAGTAGTAGTAGTAGTAGTAGTACCGGTAGTGTTACTAGAAGTAGCAGAAGTAGTAGTAGTAGTAGTAGTAGTAGTAGTAGTAGTAGTATCAGTGGTAGTGGTAGAAGTAGGAGTAGGAGTAGGCGCAGGAGTAGTAGCAGAATCACTAGCAGTAGTAGTAGTAGTAGTAGTAGTATAGTAGTAGTAGTAGTAGTAGTAGTAGCAGCACCAGTATTAGTATCAGCAACAGTATTAGTTTTATTAGTTGTAGAATCATTATTAAAAAATATTATAGAATTATTATGAACAGTCGAAAAGGAATACAAGTTTATGACACGTATAGAGCAGATTAACATGTATGAAACACACGTGGAAAACCAGTACAGTCATTATTGCCATATATCTTGAAGCAACCCGACAGAGAAGATCAACGGTCGGGAAAACTTTGCATATGTGTGTGTGTGTGTGTGTGTGTGTGTGTGTGTGTGTGTGTGTGTGTGTGTTCTTCATAATTAGGTAAAGAATAAGAGCTAATTTTCAAGCCTGCGTTCCTTCCCTCCCCGCCGGCAGTAACGACGAGCGGAAATCAGTGCCCCATCCTGATACTGGTTCCATGTTCTGAGTGGACGGTATTTGTTTTGCAGTTATAAAGACGAGGAAGACACGCCGGGAATTAGAAACAAGTACGTAGGAAGAAGTATATGAATGAGTTTCCTTCAGACATGACGAGCTGAAAAAATGGCTTACGATTCCTCGACCCTTCTCTTTCCTTTCCTGTTCGTTTCCTTCCATTCATTTCCTTTTTCTTTCCTTCTTTTTTCCCTCGGCACTATTTCCCTTCTCTTTCTCTTCTTCCATTTTCTTCGCCACCCATTTCTTTCACGCTCTTCCTTTCCCTTTTTCTTCTCTCCACTCCCCCATCTCTTCTTCTGCCTCCTCCCCCTTCTGTTCCCTTAGTCATCCGATGTTTCCCTCCTGCCTTCTTTTGTTTTGTGTTTGTTTTGAAGTTAGAAAGATGAACACGCGCCGGAAAGTAGAAAGAAATACGTAAGAAGGAATATGAGTGAGTCTGCTTAAGAAATGTGCTGAGATGACAAAAATAGCCACCAATTCTTTAGTTGCAAGATACCAACACAACCACAACGACAGCATTGTTTAATGTGGGTGTGTGAGCCCCGAAACGTTTAAGAAGTCTTGTCAAACTATTCCTAGGTGCATCAAACTACCCATGGAAATGTTCACAATAACCTCTACGAAAGCTTTATCATCATACGTGCATGTGTAAGTCTCGAAATGTTTGAGAATATGGACCTTTTTTTCACATCCCCGGTCATAGAAGCCTTGTCAAACGATCACTAGACTCATAGAACTACCCATGGAAATGCTAACACAACAACCTCTACCAAAGCCTGCTCAACTGTGGATGTGTAAGCCGGGAAATGTTTGAGAATACTGGCTTTACTTGCACGGTCGGTCGGCGGTCAGCGGTCCAGTGACTGATACTTGTAAAGGAGGAGAGAGAGTTTTCCGCCCTTGCAGAATGGATTTCGTTAATTGCAATGCGCCGCTGATGCTCTTCCCTCCCCTCTGATGCGTCCGTCTGTGAAATAGCGCCGCACTCATCTGTCCAGCGTTGTGTGGCTCTTATATGGGAAACACGCGTGTATAAGGATGCGTGAAGAAGAGAGTGAAAACCAATAAGACGGAAGGAAAGAATGACTGAGAGAAAGAAAACAGAGGAGGAAAGAAAGAGCGGAAAAGCGAGCCAGGAAGAGGAAATATAAATTGAAACGGAAACAAAGAATTGGAGAGAAAGAGAGAAAGAAAGATTGGGGAAAATAAAAGTAGGAAAGAAAGGAAGGAGTGTCCGAGAAAAATTGAGGAGAGAAAAAGAGTGGAGAATTGAGAAAGAGGAAAGATAAATGAAACTGAAAACAAAGAAACGGAGAGAGAGAAATCTGCTGCTAACAAGAAATGAGTAACACTACCAAGTGAAAACCATTAGGACGAAGGAAAAAAAGAATGTTTCGGGAAAAATAGATAAGAAAAGAGTGGAGAATTGAGAAAGTGGAAAGATAAATGAAACGGGAAACAAAGAAATGGAGAGAGAGAGAGAGAGAGAGAGAGAGAGAGAGAGAGAGAGAGAGAGAGAGAGAGAGAGAGAGAGAGAGAGAGAGAGGAGAGAGAGAGAGAGAGAGAGGAGAGAGAGAGAGAGAGAGAGAGAGAGAGAGAGAGAGAGAGAGAGAGAGGAGAGAGAGAGAGAGAGAGAGAGACCCCTCCTTCATCACTCCTCCACCCACAGGTTAACATTTCCTCTTCCATTTCCTCCACCAACGTTCTTTTCCAGGAATCTCTATTTTACTAACAAAGAGCAGCAGTGCATTCGTCTGGCTTACAATTCATGCAGCAGCAGTAGAGCCAGGGTTCCTCTATTGTTTAGGGGCTGCTGTTAATAATGGCTTCTTTTAGTATATATTTCACCGCTCGT
>NW_026112096.1:105000-132500 GCF_024679095.1 Eriocheir sinensis
ACACCAGGCAAGGCACTGAGCGTGTGTGTGCCCCCAACACCCGGCAAGGCACTGAGCGTGTGTGTGCCCCCAACACCCGGCAAGGCACTGAGCGTGTGTGTGCCCCCAACACCCGGCAAGGCACTGAGCGTGTGTGTGCCCCCAACACCCGGCAAGGCACTGAGCGTGTGTGTGCCCCCAACACCCGGCAAGGCACTGAGCGTGTGTGTGCCCCCAACACCCGAAGTACGGCCACGGCCACGGCCATTCGCAACGCACCGTCGCCCCAAAACACACGACCCGAGGCGCGGCAACACCCGCCGGCGGCTGATGGCGCCCCGAAAGAACGCCAAAGGAAAGTTGCTAAGGAAGCCGTCAAAGGACGCTCTAAAGGAATTGCTAAAGGGCCATCTCAAGAGGCCCCGAAAGGCGCGTCCCATGACACTCCCGAAGGAGCGCCGAGGGAAGCTCAGCCCTGGACGGTGCTGCCGCCGCCGCGCCTGCGCAGCCCCGACCGGCGGGACATCCTGGGACAGCGCTGGCTGTCTGATGACGTCATGGACCTGGCCCAGGAACTGCTGCAGCGGCAGTTCCCGAACACTCGCGGCTTGTACGCCAGCGGCGCCGCCTTCACCCTGCCGCCCCTGCAGCCAAGCAGCGGAGCGCTCTTCCTGCAGGTGGTGAACCGGTCCACGCCGATGAGCCTCGCCTCCATGGCGGACTACGGCCGCGCGGGGGGCAGCCACTGGCTACTGCTGTCCTCGTACGGCGCGGCGCGCCCCGGCCAGCTGGCCGTGTACGACTCGCTCTACGACACGCTCTCCGCCTCCACGGCCGCCCTAGTGCGGCAGCTGCAGGAGCTGCACGCCCCTCCCCCGGGCGCCGTCATGCGGCCCGTGCAGCGCCAGCGGGACGGCTACAGCTGCGGTCTCTTCGCCCTCGCCTTCGCCTTCAGCATCGCCCACGGCCAGGACCCTTGCCGCGTGCGCTACGTGCGGGCCCGCATGGCGCGCCACCTGCTGGCGTGCCTCGAGCGGGGCACAGTGACGCCTTTTCCCAGCGAGCCCAAGGACACGATGGGCTAAGAACCTTCACCTTCAAACACAGAGAGGAGGACTTAGGCAGCGACAGGAAGGATAAAGAGTGGGTCTCTGCTTCGCCTCTGTTCACAGCTGTGTCCAGTGTCGCGACAACTGCTGGAGGTGTCTTCCAGCAGTCCATATGTTTCAGTATTTACTTCATACTTTTTCTACAAATCAAAAAGACGTTAGTACTCTACATTTTATCTTCGGAGCTTCAGCAGGAATGGCAGGTATTTGTGCACAAACACCGAAAGAATAATTGATAGAACTGATAACATTCAAGACTTAGATTTATGAGATATTCATTTAATACGTATCTTATAAATCTGCGAGTCTTGAACGTTATCACTTTATTAATTATCCTTTTCGGCCTTCGTGTGCTGGCCATTATCTGTCAGCTCGATCCTGGCCGATCTGCGCGCAGTGACTCAGTGTTTCGTGCGTGTGGATGTTTCTCACGGCGTGCGAGGCCAAAGCCTTATTTTGTGTCTGCTGTAATGTTACCTGGTCGCTTCTGCTTGTCGTGGTGAGTGGCTCTGAGGGACACTGCATGGCGGGGATGGCAAGGTTTTGTGTGATGAGTTGTGGTGTTGCTGGGCGGCTCCTAGGCCCGTTCAGGTCTGTCAGGACGATTCTAGAAATACAATACAAGTCTCCATTGAAGTTATTTCTGGGTCATAGGTCTGAATAACCGCGCTTCGGTTACTAACGCTGCGAGAATTGGAACCCCAGCCTCCCTTCACCCAGATAGCAACGTGGAGGTAACTTGAAGGTCCTCAGATCCGAACAGCATAATCGAGGTGGCAGTTACGAGTACAATTTGAGGTTAACTTCTGTGCTTTGGTTACTAACGCTGTGAGAATTACAACATAAGCCTCCCTTCATCTGGCTAGCAATATGGGGGTAACATGGAGGTCCTTAGATCTGAACAGCACAATCAAGGTGAGGTTTAACTAGTGGCAGATGCATTTTACTTCTTTGCTCCGACTGCTATAGTCTATCGATTCTAACTTGAGCCTTTAGGCACGGCTCAGGGAGACCGCGCTACTGCCACATCACTCCATAACTCTCCTCAGAGGGTCTCTCTCTCTCTCTCTCTCTCTCTCTCTCTCTCTCTCTCTCTCTCTCTCTCTCTCTCTCTCTCTCTCTCTCTCTCTCTCTCTCTCTCTCTCTCTCTCTCTCTCTCTTAGTATTGCCATCACGTATATTAGCATCTCTTATAACATGTTTACTATTCTTCCCCCCGTCTATTACTACAACAACAACAACAACAACAACAACAACAACTACTACTACTACTACTACTACTACTACTACTACTACTACTACTACTACTACTACATCTGCTGCTGCTATAAGCCTATAACACCCTTGGAAGCAGCCTGCGTGAGGATTTGGGTGTCTAATGAAACGCTTGAGTTGAAACTTACCAAGAAGTCGAAGAAAAGCAAAGACAGACAAGCGTTCGGGTTCATCAGAGCTGGTTATAAATCTCTCTCTCTCTCTCTCTCTCTCTCTCTCTCTCACACACACACACACACACACTCACCTAAGAAACGCATATATGAACACACACACACACACACACACACACACACACACACACAGGAAGAGTCTCGGCCGTCCCAGCACCCACATGATCCTCCCAGGCCCGCCCAACAACCCGCTTCCCCGCTCTCTCACGTCGACGCTTGTTGCTGCTCGTCTGGTCCCTGCTCGCTGTGATGTTTGTCTCTCACTCCCTCTTCCTCCACTCCTTCCCTCAGGATTACGTCACCTGTGTTTGCTTCTCCTGCTCTGCTCCCATGACTGAGTGCGTGTTGCTTAGGCCTATATTCTCAAACTTTTCGGGGCTCACACACACACACACACACACTTGGTAAGGCCTTCGTAGAGGTTGTATTAGTATTTCAAAGGGTATGATTTGTGACCCAGGTGGTAGTTTCACAAGGCCTCTGCACTATTACCTGAGAAAAAATCTCTGGAAAACCCCACTAATTACTTTTTTGGCCTTTGGTAATGGTTGATGTGAGGGCCGAAAGTGTCTGAGGGAACATATATGAATAGTGATTACTTTCAAGAGCGACTAACTTATGTAACTTATGACAATATCGTCACCCTCATAAAATAATCGCCTAAGTCAATTTTCAGCGATTTCCAGGTTTATGTCTACATCAATTTTTCAACATGTGACGCCCATTTTTGGTCATCCAGGGTGTGAGTGTTCTAGAATTGACGTTTTCATTTCTGCCTAAATCTTAAGACAAATGAGACAATGACAGTTCTTTCCTGATTTTCTGAAAACTATAAAATAATGACTCAGGAGGTTTGTTTACGGAGGTGACGATACGTAACTAAAACAAATCAAAGGTAAATATGAAGTGAAGAGATGCAACATGTCAGTTCTTCAGCGGCGAGTGATAATTACAGGAAAAGGGATGTTAGTTAACGTAGATTATTTTTTTCAATCGGACAGTAGTTATAACACCACACGAACACCCGATAAAAGTGGAAATAACAGGGAAACGGATGAAGCAAGGAGGATGCGGAGGGCGTGGATGGCAAGGGGAAAGACTGTCCTATAAGTGGATGCAAGGAGGTCGAGGAGGAATGGAGGATACGTGGAGAAAAGTGGAGGCAAAGTGGAGGTAAATTTTTTTAGGTGGTGTGTGCAGTGATCCCCTCCGCCGGTAGTCGAGGCAAATGTAAAATGGGCCGACGAGCTTTTCTGTAATCCTCTTTCCCTTTGCCCTTGAGCTGCCTCCTGCACTGTATTTTTTTTACATCCCCGCCAATAACTTTTTTTTTTACATCCCCACCAATAGCTTTTTTTTTTACATCCCCGCCAATAGCTTTTTTTTTTTACATCCCCGCCAATAGCTTTTTTTTACATCCCCGCCAATAGCTTTTTTTTTTACATCCCCGCCAATAGCTTTTTTTTTTTACATCCCCGCCAATAGCTTTTTTTTACATCCCCGCCAATAGCTTTTTTTTTTACATCCCCGCCAATAGCTTTTTTTTTACATCCCCGCCAATAGCTTTTTTTTACATCCCCGCCAATAGCTTTTTTTTACATCCCCGCCAATAGCTTTTTTTTTTACATCCCCGCCAATAGCTTTTTTTTACATCCCCGCCAATAGCTTTTTTTTACATCCCCGCCAATAGCTTTTTTTTTTACATCCCCGCCAATAGCTTTTTTACATCCGCCAATAGCTTTTTTTACATCCCCGCCAATAGCTTTTTTTACATCCCCGCCAATAGCTTTTTTTACATCCCCGCCAATGGCTTTTTTACATCCCGCCAATAGCTTTTTTTTACATCCCGCCAATAGCTTTTTTACATCCCGCCAATAGCTTTTTTTTACATCCCCGCCAATAGCTTTTTTTTACATCCCCGCCAATAGTTTTTTTTTTACATCCCCGCCAATAGCTTTTTTTTACATCCCCGCCAATAGCACCGGTAGGCTTTCTTCAGGGGCCAGCTGGTCAGCCCAAGCCCGTCATGGCGCAGGCAGTTGTCATAGTGGCGCCAGTTATGGTCTGGAAGAAATAAGTAAAAATACGAGTGAACCAGATCGTACTTTTTTCCTTTTTACAACAAAGGAAGCAGCTCAAGGTCAACAAAACGAAAGTGTAGAAAAAAGCCCGCTGACCACTGCTCCTATAAAGACGAGGTAGTATGTACTGTATAACTCATGTCATGCCCTAGGTAACACTCATATAGAAGACGAAGTATGTGTGTATAATTCACGTCCCTGTTCCCTGTCAGTCCACAAAACCAACAGAGTAAAACTAACCCTTCATTGTTGCCCTGGTGAACACTAGTATTTGGCCGTCTGAATCACCGCGTTCTATACAGGCCAATCGTCATCAATAATTCCCTGCCAATAAGTAATGCAAAGGTTCGAGTTTTCAATATTTTAGGGGAGTGAAACAGATTGTAAAGTTCATCTCCCTGTTTACTGTCTGCCCATAACAAACATTACGCGTCACTTTCGTTATGGTGAACAATTTTATTTCATCGTCTGAATCACCACGTTTTATACAGGCCAATCGTCATCAATAATTCCCCGCCAATAAGTTAATCTTCCTGCTCTCTCTACGTCCAACAACTAACATTACGCGTCAGTTTCGTTATGGTGAACAATTATGTTTGGTCGTCTAAGTCACCGCGTTCTATACCGGCCAATCGTCATCAATAATTCCCCGCCTAAAAGTAACGCACAGGTTTGAGTTTTCATTATTTAGGGGAGTGAAGCAGATTGTAAGGTCCATCTCCCTGTTTACTGTCTGCCCACAACAAACATTACGCGTCACTTTCGTTATGGTAAACAATTTTATTTTGGTCGTCTGAATCACCACGTTCTATACAGGCCAATCGTCATCAATAATTCCCCGCTTATAAGTTCATCTCCCTGTTCTCCTTGCGTCCACAACAAACATTGCGCGTCACTTTCGTTATGGTAAACAATTTTATTTTGGCGTCTGAATCACCACGTTCTATACAGGCCAATCGTCATCAATAATTCCCCGCTTATAAGTTCATCTCCCTGTTCTCTTTACGTTCACAACAAACATTACGCGTCACTTTCGTTATGGAGAACAATTTTATTTTGGCGTCTGAATCACCACGTTCTATACAGGCCAATCGTCATCAATAATTCCCCGCCTATAAGTTCATCTCCCTGTTCTCTTTACGTCCACAACAAACATTACGCGTCACTTTCGTTATGGTGAACAATTCTACTTTGGCGTCTGACTCACCACGTTCTATACCAGCCAATCGTCATCAATAATTCCCCAAGTAATGCACAAGTGCGAGTTTTCAATATTTTAAGGGAGTAAAGCAGAATGTAAAGTCCACCTCCCTGTTTACTGTCTGCCCATAACAAACATTACGCGTCACTTTCGTCATGGTGAACAATTTTATTCGATCGTCTGAGTCACCGCGTTCTGTACCATCCAATCGTCATCAATAATTCCCCGCCTATAAATTCATCTCCCTGTTCTCTCTACGTCCACAACTAGCATTACGCGTCAGTTTCGTTATGGTGAACAATTTTATTTTGGAGTCTGAATCAACACGTTCTATTCCAGCCAATCGTCATCAATAATTCCCCGCCAATAAGTCCATCTCCCTGTTCTCTCTACGTCCATAACAAACATTACGCGTCAGTTTCGTTATGGTGAACAATTTTATTTTGGCGTCTGAATCAACACGTTCTATACAGGCCAATCGTCATCAATAATTCCCCGCCTATAAGTAATGCACAGGTTCGAGTTTTCATCATTTTTGGCCGATAGCTCCGTCAAGCCGCCACCTGCCCGGCCGTCCGTCACTCCTCCGTGCCTCTCCTGTCATCGTCCACCACAGGGCCGCACATAAAACACTGAGTCTCATACAGTATAGGACAAAAATTGAAATGCCGGGGATGGTTGCCACAAATACCACTTTTCCATAAGCCATACGCCATGCGCAACGCCTGAATTTTTGAAGCCCGGCGATACAATATTACAAAACACAGAAATATAGAGGAAATATGGAGTTTGAAATCACAGAACGGTCAACAAAACAACAATATTAAGTACTTTTCTGTCTCTCTTCTGAGGTAGGACCATATTCTCAAACATTTAGGGGCTCACACACCCACATTTGATAAAGCTTTCGCAGAGGTTGAATTAGTATTGCCAAGGGTGGTGTTGTGAGCCTAGTAATGGTTTGACAAGGCTTCTGCACCTTGAACGTTAAAAGCACTCATGAGAACCCGACTAACCTCCATTATGGCCTTTGGAAACACTGAATATGGCTTTCGAAGGGGTTGCAGGTATTTCCAAGGGTAGTGTTAAGAGCTTAGTGATAGGTTGGCAAGGCCTCTGCACCATGGACGTGAAAAACACTCATGAGAATCCGACTAACCTTCTTTGTGGCCTTTGGAAATACTGAATATGGCTTTCGTAGGGGTTGTAGGTATTTCCAAGGGTAGTTTTATGAGCCTAGTGATATTTTACCAAGTCTTCTGCACCATGAACATGAAAAACACTCAAAAGAACCTGACCAACCTCTTTGTGGCCTTTGGAATTAGCCAAGAGCGTTTGAGTATGTGGGCCTTTGTATAGACTGTAGGTATTCAAACGGTAGTGTTGTGGCCCTAGAGATAGTTTGACAAGGCTTCTGCTTCATGGACGTGAAAAGCCACTCATGGTACAGAGAAAGGGTCAAAGTATCACCAGGGTCATAAGTCACCCCTTGAAAGAAACTCCTACGAAAGCCTTGCCAAATATGTGAGCTTACGTGCCGAAATGTTTAAGAAAATTTAAGCCTCGTGAGAGTAACAGTTCCGGCAGCAGCCAAGTCCAGTCATGTACCTCCCGTCACGCGACTCAGTACAACACAGCTTACACGTCGAGATTCTTGTGTCTCCTCAGCACGAGGCTCCGGTGAGGTCAGGTGTGTGTTCCCGCCACTAAAACCGCGAGGATTTACTCAGCACTGATACACGGGCACTTTTCTTTCTCGCCAAGTGATTCAGGGATGAGTATTGCTTGTGGATTTTTTTTTTTTTACAGCAAGGGAGGCAGCTCAAAAAAAAAAAGGAAGCAACAAAGGGGCCCACTAGACGCTGTTCCAACCAAAGAAAACAGAACGAGAGGCCAGAGGAGAAGTCAACTACTACCATCACGTGACTCTCAATACAACACACCTTACACACTTGCATTCTTGTGTCTTCTCAGTACAAGGCTTCGGTGACGTCAGGCGTGTGTCCCGCGACTAAAGCACCGAGGACTTACTCAGCACTGCTTCACGGACACTTTTCTTCCTCGCCAAGTGATTCACAGATGACTTTTTTTTTTACATGTGGCCTATAGCGCCGGTAGACTATTACATAGGGGCCTGATAGTCGGCCCGACCCCATCATGGCGCAGGCAATTGTTTATAGTGGCGCCATTATTATTGGCTCATGCTTCCCCCTGGATTTCACCTTGATTTCACTTGGACAGCTTCTTCTAGAGTTCGGGTTGATGGGTGGTCTGCAGGACAGCGTGTGGGTAGTCTTAGGCCACTCGGCGGTGAATAAAAAATCCCAGGTGGTTTGCGGCGGATTCAAACCCGCATCACTGACAACGCGCCGAATGCGGGGCTCAGCAGACTTTTGTGGTGTTTGCTATGAATCGAGGTAGCACTTAACCCTTTTGTGTTCGGCTCTGATGCCTTTTATTAAGCCCGTAAATGCGTCCATTGTGAGCGTCATATCCGTGCACTCAATACCCTGACAAATGCTTGCTGTCCATTACTGCAACACACACTCGTGCATCAGGTTCAGTAATGCGCCGCTCCGTTACCACAACACGACTGCGAATAAAAAAAAATGGACCGAGCATTGACTAGTAAGTTGTCGGGTTTTACAAAGGCCAGATTCTGCTTGAACTTTTGTCGTTAAGAGTAGTAACTCTCGTTTTTAGCTGCAGGGAACATAGATAAACATATGATGAGAGAGAGAGAGAGAGAGAGAGAATTATATAAACCGAATTCCATATGCTTGTTACGGTCAATAAACTTACATATCTGTGTGTGTGTGTGTGTGTGTATCGCAGGACTCTTCACATTCCTCCCAACATTCACTAACCCTTACTCTGACAAACCATCGCCTTTACTTTTCTTTTAACGTATTTCTATTTTCACTTGTATTTAGTTGACGCAGAAGTTGTTTATAAGTTCCAGACTGCTCCGGCTTCTCTGCACACGGCTTCCCAACCTTCACTAACCCTTCGCTCTGACAAAGTAACGTTAATGCATGGCTATAGTTACACGTATGTACTTTACCTTGGAGCTGTGTTTTCTGTAAGTTTCACACTGCTCAGGCTTCTCTTAACACTCCTCCCAAGCATTCACTGACCCTTCACCATGAGAAACTAACGTCTTTCCTCATTAATTAATTCATAGGTATTGTTACGTGTATTTGCTTTACCTTGGAGCTGTGTTTTCTATAAGATTCAGACAGCTCAGGCTTCTCTTAACACTCCTCTCTAACATTCACTAACCCTCCACCATGAGGAACTAACGTCTTTCCTCATTAATTAATTCATAGGTATTGTTACGTGTATTTGCTTTACCTTGGAGCTGTGTTTTCTGTAAGTTTCAGACAGCTCAGGATTCTCTCTACACTCCTCCCTAACATTCACTAACCTTTCACCGTGAGGAACTAACGTCTTTCCTCATTAATTAATTCAAAGGTATTGTTACGTGTATTTACTTTACCTTGGAGCTGTGTTTTCTATAAGTTTCAGAAAGCTCAGGGTTCTCTCTACACTCCTTCCAGACATTCAACGTGTATTTACTTTACCTTGGAGCTGTGTTTTCTATAAGTTTCAGAAAGCTCAGGGTTCTCTCTACACTCCTTCCAGACATTCAATGACCGTCCACACCGACAAGCCAACGTCCTTCCCTAACATTAGCTGCCAAGACCGAACACCAGCATCGTCCAGCCCCGTAACGTCCTCGGTCCCCTCAGTCCTTCGTTGTTTTTCCCCGGGCGCGGCAGGAGGGACAGCATTCACCAATATGTTAGAGCGACTCGCCGGCTGTTTGGGCACCGCTTCAATAAACAACAGTAGGGGGAGAGAGAGAGAGGGAGGAAGCACAAGAAAGAAAAATGGTTGCTATAAAATTGGAACGGTGAAAAAAGAAATTAAAAGGGAGGGAAGGAGGGAGTTACACGCACACGCACACTAACACACACACACACACACACACACACACACGCACACGCACACGCACACACACACACACACACACACGCACATGGAGACAGATAGATACGTATAGATGTTTATTGACCGTTACATGCATATGGAACTCGGTCTACAAATTTCTCTCTCTCTCTCTCTCTCTCTCTCTCTCTCTCTCTCTCTCTCTCTCTCTCTCTCTCTCTCTCTCTCTCTCTCTCTCTCTCTCTCTCTCTCTCTCTCTCTCTCTCTCTCTCTCTCTCTCTCTCTCTCTCTCTCACACACACACACACACACACACACACACACACACAGGTAGAAAACAGATAGACAGAAAGACAAAATAAAGAAAGACATAGAAAAATAGATAGAAAGACATTGATAATAGAACGAAATAGCATGTGCACTCTACCTAACAATAAACACACACACACACACACACACACACACACACACACACACACACACACACACACACACACACAGACAGACAGACAGACAGACACAAAGACATCCATTCCCTATACACACGTATACTCAAAGAAATATAGACACACACACACACACACACACACACACACACACACACACACACACACACACACACACACACACACACACACACACACACACACACACACACTAAACCCCTCCCTCACCCCCACCCACGCCAACACACACACACACGGTACTCAGAAGGGATGTTGGGGGCTCAAGTGTTCCCTGTCACATTGCTTCATATCATCACTGCCTCACCCTCGCCTCGCCTCTCGTGACTCGCGGCAGTAAACAAGCCTCACTTCCCGGCACCCACGCAACGCCGCTGGGTCCGTATTCTCAGACGCTTCCTTCCGCCTCTCACATCAACTATTTCCAAAGGCCAAAAAGGGGATCAGCCGGGTTCTAATGAGTCTTTTCTAGGTTCATGATACAGAAGAAGGGTCACACTACCCCTGGAAATGCTCAAAACTCCTATACACGAAAGTCTTGTCAAATGTATGTGCTTGGGCGACGAAACGTTGAAGAATATGACCTTTAAACTGCTAACGGACTGTCATGAGTGTTTTGTTAGGTTAATGGTACAGAAGAAGGGTCACACTACCACAAGAGTCATTAAACTATCGCTAGAAATGCTCAAAACTCCTATACACGAAAGCCTTGTCAAATGTGTGTGCTTGGGCGCCGAAATGTTTAAGAATGTGACCCTTAAACTGCTGTAGGGTTGTAATAAGTGTTTTGTTAGGTTCATGGTACAGAAGGGTCACACTACCGCCATGGGTCATAAAAGTACCCCTGTAAATACTCAAAACTCCCGTGAAAACCTTGTCAAATGTATGTGCTTGGGCGACGAAATGTTTAAGAATGTGACCCCTAGACTGCTGCAAGGTTGTAATGAGTGTTTTGTTAGGTTCACGGTACAGAAGAAGGGTCACACTACCACGAGTCCTTAAACTATCCCTGGAAATGCTCAAAACTCCCATGAAAGCCTTGTCAAGTGTATGCACTTGGGCGCCGAAATGTTTAAGAATGTGACCCCTAGACTGCTGTAGGGTTGTAATAACTGTAATGTTAGGTTCATGGTACAGAAGAAGGGGCACACTAGCACGAGTCATTAAACTATCGCTGGAAATTCTCAAAACTCCCATGAAAGTCTTGTCAAATGTATGTACTTGGGCGCCGAAATGTTCAAGAATGTGACCCCTAGACTGCTGCAGGGTTGTAATAAGTGTTTTGTTAGGTTCATGGTACAGAAGAAGAGTCACACTACCACCAGAGTCATTAAACTATCCCTGGAAATACTCAAAACTCCAAATATGAATGCCTTGTCAAATGTATGTGCTTGGGCGCCAAAATGTTTAAGAATGTGAATCCTAGACTGCTGCAGGGTTGTAATGAGTGTTTTGTTAGGTTCACGGTACAGAGAAAGGGTAAAATTAAAAACCGAGTCATAAAACTACCCCTGGAAATACTCAAAACTCCCATGAAAGCCTTGTCAAATGTGTGTGCTTGGGCGCCGAAATGTTAAAGAGTATGGCTCCTAGACTACTGCAGGGTTGTAATGAGTGTCTTTTTAGGTTAATGGTAAAGAAGAAGGGTCAAACTAAAACCGGGGTCATAAAACTATCCCTGAAAATGCATAAAACTCCCATGAAAGCCTATTCAAATGTGTGTGCTCGGGCGACGAAATGCTTTAGAATATGGTGAATCTTACGACACAAAATAAGAAGAAAAAAAGAAAGAAAACCCCCCCCACCTGAGTTCCATAATGCTGCATCCCGCTGTGTGTTGCTCATTCATAACAGCGGGCAGACTGATTGGTTTCCCGCCCAGTGTTATCTGCAGCCGCTCGCCCTCTTCGTGAATCGCGCCGAGGCCTCAATGGTACAATGTTTTCCCTAGTCGCTTTGTGCTGTTGCCTTTACCTTGTTCGTAGCCACTTCTATGTATCTGTCTATCTATTATCTATGTATCTATCTATAAATCTGTCCATTCGTCTGTCTGTCTATCTGTATCGCTCTAAGTATCTATGTATATATCTATGTATTTATTTATCCACCTACCTATCTGAATGTATGTCTATCAGTCTATTTATCTGTCTGTCTGTCTGTCTGTCTCAATCTATCCACCTATCTATCTAAATATCTATCTATCTATCTATCTATCTATCTATCTATCTGTCTATCTATCTAGTTATCAATGAATATAAACAAAACAAAGAACATTGCCCTCAATAATATTACACAACCGAATTAGCTATTTATCTACCTATTCACACACCTATCTATCATTAAGCTATCTAACTCTAACTATCAATATTAACTAAAGATAAGCGGTAATAATATAATAAAACAAAGAACATCCTCCTTCTCAACAAAATGGTATAACCTGTTGAGTAGTTAAGTGAATGTGGACCCAAATTAACCATCTATCTCTCTATCTATTTATATGTCGACCTATCTCTATATTATACGAACACACAAAATAGTATAAACAAAACAATGCCTAGTATCACCGCAATAGAATGATACAACTGTCATTTAACAGTTAACTAAAAAGGACCCAAATTTCCCATATATTTGTATATCTTTCTATCTATCTATCTTTCCATCTATCTACCTATCTCTATATTTACTGTACACATAAAATAATAATAGGGAAAACAATGAACCTCTTCCTCCTCAGCAGAATGGTACAACCCGTTTAGGTGTTAACAGAATGTGGGCCGGAATTTCCCTGGTCCTCGCGCGGTGTCACGAGGAGCTGATCAGCGGCAGCCTCGCCACACGGCCCCCAACAAGGCTGAGTGTGCCGCCCCTGTCCCCGTCGTGATCGCATTACGAGTGTCTGGAGCGCTCAGTGTCAAGGGAAGTGCTGCATAATCCTATTTACGCCCCACAAGAAAGCGCTTTAGCGTCCACACCCCGCCAAACAGCTGTTGCGGTGCAGACATTCGCTGTAAGCCAAAGTGTCGTACAGATGAGAGCGAGGCGGCGGCACGAGGCTCCGGGGCGCTTTAGCCGAGCATGCATTACGCCGCACATCATTAGCCGGCGAGGGGCGGCGGCGGCGACGAGGCTGGCCAGGAGCAAGATCTACAGTACCAGGTCTCCTCATTTCCGACGTATTTTCGCAGATGCTGGCGCACTCACGTCACCAGGCTGTTCGAGGGTAGGTTCAGCGGAGCCGATGGGGTCAGTCGCTCTTCCAACCTCCGTGTAGTAACAGCTAGCTGGCATTCGCTCCCAGTTTCTCTCTCTCTCACACACACACACACACACACACACACACACACACACACACACATGTAAGCTAGTAATAAGAATGGAGTAGAGGGTATCTACTCATAGCCATTGACAAGGCACATTATAAGAATTACATATAGAAAAAATATGAAGTAGGGAGATATACAAAATATTATAGCTGTTATGCGTACATTTGCGTTTGTGAGTAAACACACACCACACACACAATACTACTACTACTAATAATAATGACAGCATCAACATCTGGGGCAAATATGGGGTATTCTTGAGAGAGAGAGAGAGAGAGAGAGAACGGCAGCGCAATGAGAGAACGGGGAATATAGAATAGTTCCCCGTCTTCCTCACTGTCTCACAGCCAGCTGACGTCACAGGCTGCGCAGTGGAGGTAAAGTGAGGAGACCTGTTACTATAGATCTTGGCCAGGAGTACGAAGGGACGGCGGCGGAGGGCCATCACGCCGCCGATACGAGGCACAGCGCCATTGTGGAAGAATGAGGAAGATTGCACACACACACACACACACACACACACACACACACACACACACACACACACACACACACACACACACACACACACACACACACACACACACACACACACACACACACACACACACACACACACACACACACACACACACACACACACACACACACACACACAGACAAACAAACAAACAAACGGACAAATTTACAAACAATCTTCCTTCAGTAATTATCTTTCACTTGTTATTTATATATTTTTTTCCTTTTCCACGGTTACACACACACACACACACACACACACACACACACACACACACACACACACACACACACACACACACACACACACACACGTCGTTTCTTATCCGAGCTTATTTCAATTACCAGTTACTACTATTACCTTGCTCTATGTTTTCTTCTTTACTTATCTCGTCTGTCCTTCTCTTTCCTTCCTATCTTTCCCTAAACGCTTATTCTCTATCTAGTTTCCTTATCCAAGCGCTACTTTCTATTGTTACCTTATCACCTTTATCTACGTTTCCTTTCCTCTTTTCCTTGTGTCTCTCCTTTCCTTAACTTAAAACCATTACTCTCTGTCTAGTTACAATATACCACTTACTCAAACAGTCGGGGCCGGGGCCGTGGACATATAAAAACAGAGCATGTAACGCAATTTTCACACCAAACACTCGCACAACCTGCACTCCGGCATAATGGATACGTGAGCATGTTTTAAAGTCCAATATCCTGCCCGGCTCCGTTACCATTACCTGCTCCTCTTCATCACCTGGCCGAGTTAATGCCTGGCCGCGTGTACGGAGGCGGCGCTCAGCTGTGGCGAGGGCGAGCAAGTACCGTATGGGGAGGAGAGCACGTGCGAGCAACAGAGATTCATGACTCTCCTCCTGCTGGTAAGACTTTTCTATTTAGATCAGGGGCCGTGTTCTCGGACAAATCGACGCCCTAGCACACATAATATTTGACAAGGCTTTCGTAGTGGTTCGGGACATTTCCAGAGGCACTTTTATGACCCTGGTGGTAGTTTGACCCTTCTTTTGTATTCTGAACCTAAGAAAAGGCTCATGAGAACCCGATTAATCTCCTTTTCGGCCTTTGGAAATAGTCGATATGAGAGGCAGGAGCGTTTGAGGATACCGACGCAGAGGAAGCAGACAGCAGCAAAATAAAGACACAAGAGGAAAGCGTCAAGGGCAAAATAAAGACACAAGAGGAAAGCGTCAAGGGCAAAATAAAGACACAAGAGGAAAGCGTCAAGGGCAAAATAAAGACACAAGAGGAAAGCGTCAAGGGCAAAATAAAGACACAAGAGGAAAGCGTCAAGGGCAAAATAAAGACACAAGAGGAAAGCGTCAAGGGCAAAATAAAGACAACAATGAAAAAAAAGCCTCTAAAACTACTGCTAAGCAAAGAAAAAATGCTAAAGCCATATTCTTGAAACTCTTCGGCGCCTAAGCACATACATTTGGCAAGGCTTTCGAAGGGGTTGTGGGCATTGCCAGGAATAGCTTTGTGAGCCTGGTGGTAGTTTGACAAAGCCTCTGTACCATGAACGTATAAAGCTCTCATGAAAACGCGTGTGACCTCTTTTATGACCTTTAGAAACGACTGATGTGAGAGCCGAAAACGTCTTAGACACGGTTCGAGAGGTGTCTTGATACCCCGCTAATAAAAGAGTTCAAGTCATAGGAAGGCGGAAATATAAACGAGGGAAGAATGGCTGGTGAGGCCCGCAGACAACCTTCTAATTGAAAGGTTCCTGTAAGCTAAACGTGAAACTGACTGATACAGAGTAGAGTTTATACTGGTCCAATTCTCCCGCCTAAGAATCTATAACATCAACATCTTACTCTATATTATATCACCAACGCAAACCTTTAACATCTATATCTTGTCTTCTATCGTATTCGCCAACGTAAATCTATAACATCCACATCCTATTATGTAGCCAGATCTCAAAAAAGCTTTAACTGACCCAATTCTACCACTTAAAAATCTGACACATCAACTTTTTCTGTATCGTATTTTTAAACCCTGATATCTTCTTCTCCATCGTATTCGTCAACGGAGTGGAGGGAGGGAGGGAGTTGGGGCAGCGGGGGAGGGAGTTCGCACACACAGGTCGGCGGCACATCGCTGGAACGTCGACTTTTCCAACTCACGGGAGCGATTCGGCGAAAGTTAGCCGCGTCAGAGTAGGGACGGGAAGGCACACACACACACACACACACACACACACACACACACACAAAGATATAGATAGATATTTAGATAGGCAGAGAGAGAGAGACGGAAAGAGAGGAACTGAAGAAGAAGGAGGAGGAGGAGAAGGAGGAGGAGGAGGAGGAGGAGGAACTTTAGAACCTGAAGAGGTACCAATTGCTGCTTATTTTTTGTCTTGTCTATATTTTTCAGGAGGAGGAAACATGGAAACATGGACGAGCAGGCAGTAGAAAGCCTATTGGCTCATTACTAGGCTGCCTGCTTTCACTGATTTAATAAATCCGTCACCACAGGAGTGACTTGCGGGAAGGATTAACACGATGCTCCTGGGTCGGTATTCTCAGACGCTTCCATTTCTCACGTCAACTATTTCCAAAGGCCAAAAAGGAGATCATTCGGATTATCATGAGTGTTTCCTTAGGTTCAAATTACAGAAGAAGGGTCAAACTACTGCCAGGGTTATTAAACTACCTCTGGAAATGCCCCAAACCTGTTACAAAAGCCCTATGAAATGTGTGTGTGTGATCCCCGAAATGTTTGAGAATATGGTCCCTGGTTCCTCGCGCTGATGGCAAACCTCATAGATGGATCCTTTCAATTTTCTGTATCTTGGAAACGGAGAGCTTGAGTTTATCCCTCGAGGCGCCACTACCAGCAAACATAATAATACCTGAATAGCAACGAGGCATATTAATTCTGATGTTCTGCAACTATGAGGAAGGGGATGATAGAGGTTAATAGATTAGTCCTTTCATTTTTCTGTATCTTGGAAACGGAGAGCTTGAGTTTAACCCTGGAGGCGCCACTACCAGCAAACATAATAATACCTGAATAGCAACGAGATATATTAATTCCCATGTTCTGCAATTATGAGGAAGGGGAGAATTTAGGTTAATGTTGTAATATGATCAGGAAAGGGATAAGGATTAAGGGCTGTGGCGAGCAAAAACATCATGCACTATAGCTAGCATATAAAGCGTAGTTATACGTAGATGTTAATACTGATACTCTGCAATTATGAGGAAGGCGAAGACAGAGGCAAACGCTGTAACACTCATCAGGAAGGGTAAGGATTAAGGGCTGTGGCGATGAGTAACTCCACGCACTATAGCTAACGTTATAAAAAGTGTAGTTACGTAGCTGAATTTATCCCTCAAGCAGTATATTCAATTATAAGGAAGGGAAGGGTTTGGGTTAATGTTGTAATACTGGCCTGGAAGGGTGAGGATTAAGGGGTGTGGCGAGGAGTAACACCATCCACTACAGCTAACATTATATAAAGTGTAGTTACGTAGCTGAATTTATCCCTCTAGCAATACGTCCACTTATAAGCAAGGGGAGCATTTGAGTTAATGTTGTAATACTCATCAGAGAGGGTAAGGATTAAGGGGTGTGGCGAGGAGTAACACCATCCACTATAGCTAACATTATATAAAGTGTCGTTACGTAGCTGAATTTATCCCTCTAGCAATACGTCCAGTTATAAGCAAGGGGAGCATTTGGGTTAATGTTGTAATACTCATCAGAGAGGGTGAGGATTAAGGGGTGTGGCGAGGAGTAACACAATGCACTACAGCTAACATTATATAAAGAGCAGTTACCTGTTTAATAGAGCGTGCATGACGGACCCCTCACCTGTTAATTAACATCAGAGCGTGAGGTGTGCCAGCGTACTGAAAACCACGAGGTAAAACATGGAAATACAGGGAACAGAAAGCCTATCGAACAGATGAAAGGAGTTCGTATTCAGGTAGATAATAGTTCTGCTTCACTAAAATTTACAGACGAACATACGAGTAACATAGTCCTTTTTTCTTCATAGCGAGGATAAACTATAACAGGGCATAAAGCAATGTATATAAATGTGTATAGAGTGAGTATATGATAGAGAGGAAGACCAACGATGTAGCTACGCCTGGCCTTAGTGCTCATCTCCGTTCCTTTGACTCTTTAGCATATGGTGGGTATACAATAAGCAAGGACTAGCTGCGCGTGGCTTCAGTGCTCATCTCCGATCCATTGACTCTGAAGCTTATGGTGGGTATACAATAAGCAAAGACTAGCTGCGCGTGGCTTCAGTGCTCATCTCCAATCCATTGACTCGAGCTTATGGTGAATATGCAATAAGCAAAGACTAGCTGCGCGTGGCCTCAGTGCTCATCTCTGCTTCATTGTTGAAGCTAATGGTGGACAAACAATAAACGAAGACTAACTGCGCGTGGCCTTAGTGCTCATCTCTGCTCCATTGACTCTGAAGCTTATGGTGGGTATACAATAAGCAAAGACCAGCTGCGCGTGGCTTCAGTGCTCATCTCCGATCCATTGACTCTGAAGCTTATGGTGGGTATACAATAAGCAAAGATTAGCTGCGCGTGGCCTTAGTGCCCATCTCTGTTCCATTGCCTTAAGGTTATAACCTCAACTCACCCAGTTTATCCTAACCTTAACTAACCTAACTACAACCAAACCTATCTTGACCTAACCCAATCTATCGTAGCCTAACCTAACTTTAACTAACCTAACCTAACCCCAATCAAACCTATCAGAGACTAACCTAACCTGACCTAGCCCAATCTAACCTAACCTGACCTAACCCAAGGTAAGCTAACCTGACGTAACCCAATCAAACTTAAGCTAACCAAACTATAACCTAACCTAACCTGACTATAACCTGACCTACACCGGGCCGGATTTTCAACACTACTACAGTTCAGGACTCTGCCTCCCTCCCCGCCGCCGCCCTTCCCGCCACTCGCTGCTCGCCACTTCCCGCCCCTCATCACTGTCTCGAGCTCAGGAGTTTTATCTATAAACTTCAGAGCCGCACAGCCTTCCTCAGCGATCCCTTGAAATCTTCCGCCGAAATACTGCTTCCCACCTCCCCCCTCCTCGCTACTTCCACAGTCTTGCGAGGAGGAGGAAGAGGAAGAGGAAGAAGAGGAGGAGGAGGAGGAGGAGGAGTAGGAGGAAGAGGAAGAGGAAGAGGAGGAGGAAGAGGAAGAAGACGAAGAAGAAGAAGAAGAGGAGGAGGAGGAGGAGGAGGAGGAGGAGGAGGAGGCGCCACCCCACACTAGCAAGGACAGAAGAGTGAGGGTGAGGGTCATATTCTTAAACAATTCGGTCCCCACGCACTCACATTTGACAAGGCTTTCGTAGGTGTGTGTGGCATTTCCAGGGGTACTTTTATGACCCTGGTGGTAGTTTGACCTTTCTTCTGTACCGTGAACGAGAAAAAAACACTCATGGAAACCCGAATAATCTCCTCTTCGGCCTTTGGAAATAGTTGACATGAGAGGTGGAAGCGTCTGAGGGTCATATTTTTAACATTTCGGTCCCCAAGAACACATATTTGACAAGGCTTTCGTAGGAGTTTGGGGCATTTCCAGGAGTACTTTTATGACCGCTGTAGTAGTTTGACTCTTCTTCTATACCATGAACGTGAAAAAGCACTCATGAAAACCCGACTAATCTTCTTTTCCACTCATGAAAGCCCAACCAACCTCCTTTTCGGCCTTTGGAAACAGTTTACGTGAGGAGTGGCAGCGTCTGAGAACACCGACCTGAGTATACACCATCGGAGGTTACAATTGGCCCTTCCTGCTCCATGCCTCGCCCTTCCCAGAAACCTCCCCGTTCCCTCTCCTTTTTTGTCTCGTCTGCTGCCAAGAGAAGTCGACGCTCACTCCGAGGTGTAACTTTTCTGTAACTTTGTTGCGCGAGTCTTTACAGAAGCCGGGAAAGTAACATCAAAGAGCGGGACTTCTTGAGGGTTGCGCGTCACGGTACTCTGGTCTTAGTTTGCATCCTTCCCTTTAGCTAACTCGGCCGCTCTTTTCCGCCTCCTTCTCCGACTGTTAGTATGGGGGCGGTGTCTTGTTGGAGTCTGATATATACTTCTGTTCCCGTTTTCTGTTTCCTTCTGAAGAATACACGGCCGACCTGCTTCTAACCATCACCTTCTTTTAACTAATTCTGTCGATCTTTTTCTGGCCTCTTTATGAAAACAGCGTCCTGTAGGAGTCTTTGGTATGCTCCTATAGTTCACGGTACTCTGATCTCAGTTTACTTACTTCCCTTCAGCTAACTCGATCGCTCTTTTTTCGGCCTCTTTCTCCGTCAATCTTATGGTAGCAGCGTCGTGCGGGAGTCTCTGATGCTTGTTTCAATTGTGCTGTCTCCTTGTACGCGGCCGACCAGCTTCTAACCATCAGGATCTTCTAACTCGATCGCTCTTTCTCCGTCTATCTTTATGAGAACAGAGTCTTGCGGGAGTCTTTGATAATTTCCTTTCTCCTACCTTTCACTGTCTTTTGTCCGCCTCTCCGTCTGTTTCCGTCTATTTTTTATTATTTTCTTCGTCTATCTATAATTATGGGGGCAGTGTCATTTGAGCGTCTTTGGTACTTTCCTTTCTCTTTGTTCTGGTTCCTTTGCCCTTAAAAGTAAACACTCGTGGAAAGTAAACACACGGCCGACAAGCTTCCCCTAACCACGAACTTCTATCTAATTCTATCATACTGATTCCGGCCTCTCTCCGTCTCTCTTTATGGGAATAGCGTCTTGCGGGCGTCTTTGATACTACTTTTGTTTTTGTTTTGTCTCCTTTGTCCTAAAAGTAAACACTCTTCGAGAATACACGGCCGACAAGCTTCAAACAATCATCTCCCAACTAATTCGATCATTCTTTTTCTGGACTCTTTCGCCGTCTATATTTAAGGGAGCGGCGTCTTGCGGGAGTCTTTGATACTACTTTTCCCTTGTTATGTTTCCTTCTGAAGAACACACGGCCGACCAGCTTCTCCTAACCACCAACTTCTAACTAATTCAACTCTCTTTCTTCCGGCCTCTTTCTCCGCCGATATCTATGGCAACGGCGTCTGGCGGGAGTCTTTGATACTTATGTTTTCTCTGTCTATCTTTACTTCGTCTATCTTTTCTTCGCATATCATTTCTCCGTCTTTCTTTTATCCATATGTCTTTTCCCCGTCTATTTTTTCCCACGTCCATCTTTATTTTAACTGAAACACGTGTATATATAAACACCGCTAATACCTAGCAACAAATGGCATAGTACAGACGTGTATTTTCAGGAGCAGGAACATGAGTAGAGCCACCGAATCTCTGTCCTACTTAACGTGACTTACAATCTACCTAGCCTTAACTATCCTAACCTAAATTAACCTAAACTAACCTGACGTCTATCCTATCATTAACTCACCTAGCATGACCTTTCCTTAATACTTTCCAACTTTTTACTATCTGTCTGTCAGTCTGGTTCTCCGCTATTAAAACAAACGTATCTATAAACAGAGCAAATACCAGGAGCAAACAGTGTAGTATAGAGGCGTATTTTCAGGGACAGGAACGTTCATCCAATCCGTTCACAGCCTCGCTCTGGCCGGGCAAGGGATGGATCGCAAGGGTTCCTGACCTTTCGCAGTTCCATTGATGAAGGACCGGCGGGTGTTGACTTGGTAAACAGCGCCGCGTGGGAGCCGGGCTACAGGTGTCCGCGTGACGGCTGGGCGGCTCAGGTATCGCGATGGCTTTGAATGGCGGACAGATATTAAGGCTGTCGATGTGATGAACGATTGGTTGGCGTGTGAATAGCGGTGAAGGAATGCCCGCACGTACACACACACACACACACACACACACACACACACACACACACACACACACACATACACACACACTGGTTGATTGAGTGACTGACTAACTGACTGAATGACTGACTGATTAAATGACTAATACACACACACACACACACACACACACACACACACACACACACACACACACACACACACGGAGAAGTGATACTCTGATTGGCGAGGATGTCTGTGTGTGTGTGTGTGTGTGTGTGTGTGTGTGAGTAAGCAAATAGACAGCAAAGGAGAGAACAAGGAAAAGGAAAGAAAATACAAAGTCACATCATGTAAATATTTCCCGGGACAAAAGATTCAAGCAAGAGTAGAGCAAGCAACCACACACACACACACACACACACACACACACACACACACACACACACACACACACACACACACACACACACACACACACACACACACACACACACACACACACACACACACACACACACACACACACACACACACACACACACACACACACACACACACACACACACACACACACACACACACACACACACACACACACACACACACACACACACACTGATTTCTCAAGTGTTATGTAGTGTCAAGTTAAGAAGCATCAAAGTGACTCCTAACACTGTTCCGCTTATGTCGTGTCAAATAAGTAAAGTGTATAAAGCATCAAACTACCTATTATATGAAGAACACACATGCGATCATAGTCCTGAACCCTCAGCAACGCCAGAGACACAAAGTGCAAAATAGTATCGAAGTGACTCCCAAAACTGTTCTGCTAATCTTATGACGCGGCAAATAAACAAATAATCTAAAGTATCAGAGTACCTAATATATGAATGACATGAGTGCGATCAGATTCCTCAACACAGTCACGCTAGAGAGACATCAAGAGGAAAATAGTATCACAGTGACTCCTAATACTGGTCAGGTGGTCTTACGTGGTGTCAAAGTATCTAAAGTATCAACGTACGTAAGTTATGAAGGAAATAAATGCGAGATTCCTGGACACAGTCACGCTACAGATACATCAAGAGGAAAATAGTAACAAAGTAACCCCTAATACTGTTCCTTTGGTCTTATGTAGCGTCAAACAAAGTATATAAAAGTACCTAATTTATGAAGGACACAAATGCGACCAGATTCCCCAACACAGTCACGCTACACAGACATCAACTGGAAAATAGTATCAAAGTGATTCTTAATACTGGTCTGCTGGTCTTATGTAGTGTTATATTAACAAAGTAAAGAATCAAAGTACGTAATTTATGAAGGACACAAATGCGATCAGATTCCTCAACACAGTCACGCTACAAAGACTTCAAGAGGAAAATAGTATCAAAGTAACTCCTAATACTGTTCCTTTGGTCTTATGCAGCGTCAATTAAAGTATCTAAAGTATCAAAGAACCTAATATATTAAGGACACAAATGCGAGTAGATTCCTAGACACAGTTACGCAACAGAGACAGATAGATAGATAGATAGACAGTTCATTGACCACAGTTTCCGTAAAATATAAAATATGCTAAAACTCCCATAGAATACATGTGAAACCCTCGCAAAGTCATTACAGTAGACCACACACGCATAATCTGGTACGAAACACGGTATGTATACAGAAATCGACGAACACTGGAAAACAAAAGAAAACAAAACAAAACATAAATCAAGTCGAGCACAGTGACTCCTAATACTGTCCAGCTGGTTATGTTGTGTGAAGCAAAAAATGTGTGACATGCGAATAATTTATGGACACAAATGCGAACAGATTCCTCCGATCCAGGAAGACATTAAGTGAAAAATAGACGATACTCGATCACCTGAAATCAATATGCATTCAGAACTGCCGCTGTAAATAATCTCCAGAAGTCCAAACTATTCTTATAAACTATTCTTATAATCCCCAGGACCATCAACGAGCTAATGGACCACTGCTGAACTTAGAAGGAAAAATTGTAAGCACTCAACTGGATTTACACTTAAGGAAATATTAGATCAGAAACAATGATTTTGAGTAATTTTCTGATGTACTTTGTGTGTGTGTGTGTGTGTGTGTGTGTGTGTGTGTGTGTGTGTGTGTGTGTGTGTGTGTGTGTGTGTTTAACAGGAAAGAGAGCAGCTCTAAGGCAACAAAAAATAAATAAAAAATAAATAAAAAGCTCGCTAATCACGGCTCCTATAAATAAAAAGAGACTAGAAATGAGTGTGTTTGGGAGTGTGTGTATGTATGAGTGAGTCAGTTATTATGAGTGTGTGTGTGTGTGTGTGTGTGTGTGTGTGTGTGTGTGTGTGTGTGTGTGTGTGTACTGTGCATGTATGCATTTATTTTACAACAAAGGAGACAGCTCAAGGGCACAAAAAAAGGAAACAATGATAAAAAGACTCACACTACTGCACACATTCATTTCGTGGTACATTGCATATTAGTCCAAGTCTCGCCCAGGAAGCCCCAGCACCAGCAGCACCGACACCCCCAGCACGGGACAATACAGCCAGTCACGCAGCCCTCAAATATTTATCCGTCTGGCAGCCTCGCATTCGTCCGGTAAAATTAGGGCTACCCCGTTTGTCACAACTGTCATCTCTGCTATATATATTTTACGTGACAGGCATCTCTCTCTCTCTCTCTCTCTCTCTCTCTCTCTCTCTCTCTCTCTCTCTCTCTCTCTCTCTCTCTCTCTCTCTCTCTCTCTCTCTCTCTCTCTCTCTCTCTCTCTCTCTCAAAGATTGGTAACTCGGTTCTCACTGACGAAGACAGGCAAAGCTTCCAAGAGGATTTGCACAAAATTTCAGCTTGGTCGGATAGATGGGAGATGCCCTTTAACGTAGACAAGTGCCAGGTCCTTCAAGTTGGAACGAGGAATAAGAAGTTCGATTACGAAATGCGCGGCGTTAAACTCAAAAGCGTTCAATGCATCAAGGACTTGGGGGTCAAAATCGCGTCAAACCTCAAATTCTCACAGCAATTTTTATTTTTATTTTTTTTTTTACGTTGATTGCCTATTGCGCCGGTAGGCATCTTCCCGGTGGGGCCTGATGGTCGGCCCAAGGCTTCTTCCAGGTGGGGCCTGATGGTCGGCCCAGCCCGGTCTGGCGCAGGCGAGTGTTTATAGTGGCGCCATCTTGGATTGGCTCATGCTGCCCCCCGGAACTCGTTCTTGATTCGCTTGGACGGCTTCCTCTAGAGTCCGGGTTGATGGGTGGACTTCAGGTCAGCATGTGGGTAGTTTTAAGCCACTCGGCGGTGACTGAAAAATCCGAGTGGTAGCGTGGGGATTCGAACCCGCGTCGTCCATCACGCGGTGAATGTGGGCCCAGTACGCTACCACCTACACCACCGCCTACCCAAAATGCATCGATGCAGCAAATAAAGCGAACAGAATGCTGGGCTTCATTAAAAGAAACTTTTTATTCAAGAATAAAGATGTAATACTCCTGCTCTACAATAGTTTGGTCAGACCCCACTTGGAATATGCGGTACAGTTTTGGTGGCCCCACCATGCAAAGGACATTGGTAAATTAGGTGTTCAGCGTCGGGCAACAAAAATGATTCCTTCCTTGCGCAACAAATCCTACGAAGAAAGGCTTTCCACCCTTAACATGTTCTCTCTAGAAACGTCGCCTCCGAGGAAAACTGATCGAGTTTTTAAAAATACTTAATGGTTTCACGAATGTAGACAGATCAACATTGTTTATGATCGATGACACTTTGCGCTCGAGGAACAATGGCGTAAAACTCAGATGTAGACAAGTAAATTCAGACTGCACCAAATTTTTCTTCACCAACGTTGTAGTGCGAGAATGGAATAAGCTCCCACCATCAGTGGTCCAGTGTAACACGATTGACTTCTTCAAAAAAAAGCTCGACCGTCACTTCCTTCAACTTAATATCAACTAGAGTAGAAATGCAACGTTTTGGATTCTTCTGATTAATGTAAAATCACTTAGGTTTAAGGACAGACCACCTAGTCTGGACCATGGGGTCTGTGTGGTCTGATTTTCTATGTAAATCTATCTATGTAAATCTCTCTCTCTCTCTCTCTCTCTCTCTCTCTCTTGGGGATTCACAACATGGCTTCCTTAACAAAAGATCCTGCCTGTCAAACCTACTGACCTTTTATAACGATCTCTTCTCAATTTATGACGTAACCAAATCAGTGGACGTAGTCTATCTTGATTTCCAGAAAGCGTTTGATAAAGTCCCACATCATAAATTACTTTATAAATTAAAGCAAATAGGCATCGACGGTCAAGTAAACCAATGGATCGCGAATTGGTTGAGCAACAAACAACAAGGAGTTGTGATTGACGGATTTAACTCAGAGTGGGCGCCGGTCACTAGTGGCGTCCCTCAGGGCTCGGTTCTTGGCCCAGTGCTCTTCATTATTTACATCAACGACGTGGATGCTGGACTCAATAATCGCATTAGTAAATTTGCAGACGACACAAAGATTGGTAACTCGGTTCTCATTGACGAAGACAGGCAAAGCCTCCAAGAGGATTTGCACAAAATTTCAGCTTGGTCGGATAAATGGGAGATGCCCTTTAACGTAGACAAGTGCCAGGTCCTTCAAGTTGGAACAAAAAATAAGAAGTTCGATTACGAAATACGTGGCGTTAAACTCACAAGCGTTCAATGCGTTAAGGACCTGGGAATTAAAATCGCGTCAAACCTCAAACTCTCACATCAATGCATCGATGCAGCAAATAAAGCAAACAGAATGTTGAGCTTCATTAAAAGAAACTTTTTATTCAAGAATAAAGATGTAATACCTCCGCTCTACAATAGTTTAGTCAGACCCCACTTGGAATATGCGGTACAGTTTTGGTCTCCCCACCATGCAAAGGACATTGCTAAACCAGAAGGTGTTCAGCGTCGAGCAACAAAATTGATTCCTTCCTTGCGCAACAAATCCTACGAAGAAAGGCTTTCCACCCTTAACATGTTATCTCTTGAGAAACGTCGCCTCCGAGGAAAACTGATCGAATGTTTTAAAATACTTAATGGTTTCACGAATGTAGACAGAACAAAATTGTTTATGATCGATAACACTTTGCGAACGAGGAACAATGGCACAAAACTCAAATGTAGACAAGTAAATTCAGACTGCACCAAATTTTTCTTCACCAACGTTGTAGAGCGAGAATGGAATAAGCTCCCATCTTCAGTGGTCCAGTGTAACACGATTGACTCCTTTAAAAACAAGCTCGACCGTCACTTCCTTGAACTTAATATTGACTAGAGTAGAAAAGCAACGTTTTGGAGCCATCTGATTAATGTAAAATCACTTAGGTTTAAGGACAGACCACCTAGTCTGGACCATGGGGTCTGTGTGGTCTGATTTTCTATGTAAATATATCTATGTAAATCTCTCTCTCTCTCTCTCTCTCTCTGTTGATTCCGGATTCACTACACACACATTTTCATACAACATTTCGGGGCCCGGTGATAAATTTGAATATGATTGTAATGAACCGGATTATTGATATTATTATTGTTTTTTTAATTAGTTGGTTGAGTTGAGTGAAGGCATTCTTTATTTTATCTTTTTATTGTTAGTAGACTGAGGGTGACTGCTCGT
>NW_026112096.1:137500-226653 GCF_024679095.1 Eriocheir sinensis
CATATGTTCGGGTGATTTGTAATCAAAGTTTCTTGAGATTAATCCCAACATCATATTGGCTTTTTTACTCGCTGCAGAACATTGATCACTCATTTTAAGAGTGTTACTGATAATGACACCAAGATCTTTTTCTTGTTTTACTTCGCTGAGCTCATGTCCTTGAATCTGATATTTAAAGTTAGGATTTTTTTCACCTATGTGCATTACGTTACATTTATCTACGTTAAAACTCATTTGCCATTTTTCGCTCCAGTCGGCAAGTCTTATTAAGTCTAATTGAATATTCTCGCAACTTTGACTGTTCATTACCGTATCGATAGAGAAGGAGTGGCAATATTTTACTTCCCGAATGGCTTCGTGCAAGGCCATGCTTCGTGGCGGCCTGGCAGCTGGAGGAGGAGGAGGAGGAGGAGGAGGAGGAGGAGGGGGTGGGGGTGGGGAGGAAAGGGAGCGCCGGGGAGGGAAATACGCTCTCGGCCGCTTGAAGTCTCTCCCTCTCTCCTTTACTGCCGGATTTAAGAATACACCGGCGATTGTGTGTGTATGTATGTATGTATGTATGCATATAAGTAGATTGGAGTGCTAAGGCGGAACACTGTAGGGAAAGGGGAGGAAGGGTTAGGGGAAGGGAGAGGCTTGGTTTAGTCTGCCTTGAAATTGTGAAGAGAGCGCTACGTTTTCTATTTTTTGAGAGAGGGAAACAAAGATGGGAGATTAGAGGGAAGTAAAAAGTTAGTATGTATGGCTATAGGTTGGTAGGTAGGTAGGTAGGTAGGTAGAGGTGTGTGTGTGTGTGTGTGTGTGTGTGTGTGTGTGTGTGTGTGTGTGTGTGTGCACAGGGGCTTTTGGGAGTGGCATCAAGTGAGTGTTTGTGTATGTAGGAATGTTTGAGTGTGTATGTATGTTGGTGTGTATGTATGACGATGTTTATAGTTGGAAAGTTTCGTTTAGTCGGCGCAACATCTGTGGTCATATGTCGGAGAGAGACAGAAGAGGAAGGAATTATAGGAGAAGGGAACAGATGCCAGGAGACGGGACACAACCCCCGATTAATACTGCTGGGTGGACAGGCTTGAAGGTGTGTGTGTGTGTGTGTGTGTGTGTGTGTGTGTGTGTGTGTGTGTGTGTGTGTGTGTGTGTGTGTGTGTGTGTGTGTGTGTGTGTGTGTGTGTGTGTGTATTTGTGTTTGCTGCTTAGTTAGTTAGGTAGTCTGTTAGTAAGTGTGTGTGTGTGTGTGTGTGTGTGTGTGTGTGTGTGTGTGTGTGTGTGTGTGTGTGTGTTTATCCGTATGTGTCTGCTTGCCTGCTTGCCTGTCTGTCTGTATAAGTCTTGTAAGCATTGTAAGTCTTTTAAAGCCCCAAATACACTGCCGAATTTTGGTTCACGAATGTGCGCGAATATGCAAGTCATCCTGTGTCGTGGACAAGTTCGGCATCTTTCTTGCCTGTTCTTGGCCGTTCGGGGACATGTCTGCGTCCACCGCGCTACTTTTGGCAGTTGGTCACGGCCGCCACGAAAGTTTCATGTTGCATGAAAAATTCGCGGCCCTTCGCCGAATGTGCACGAATGCAAAATGGACGCCGAATTGTCGCCGACATGTCCAAGACAATTCGGCGTCCGATTCGCGGTGCTCGGCGAATTGTCGCCGAATTTTGACAGTTGAAATTTTAATTTTATTCGCAAATTTGTCGCCGACATGTAGCCGACTATTCGGGGATATGTCTCCGACATGTCGCCGAATGGCCAAGGCTATTCGGGGACATGTCCCCGAATATTCGGCGAATTAATCACGACCCGGAAAACGGGTCGCGGTGGGAGGTTTACACTGGGACTGTCTCTCTATGTATCTCTCTCCCTATCGATCAATATATCTATCTATATATATCTATTTATCTCTCTCTCTCTCTCTCTCTCTCTCTCTCTCTCTCTCTCTCTCTCTCTCTCTCTCTCTCTCTCTCTATATATATATATATATATATATATATATATATATATATATATATATATATATATATATATATATATATATATATATAGGTATATATATATATATATATATATATACGGAATAAAATAATACTATAATACTAAATACTAAACAGGAAAATATGAAAAACAAGAAGAATCATGAATTTATAAAATAGGTTTGGAACTAACATTTTCATTTATTTCATAATTAATTTACTTTTTATTACTTTATTTATTTCTTAATATCATTATTCTGCCATTATTTAACCTTTTTTTCATTTTTACTTATTTAAATTTATTTCTTCTTTCAGTTACTGGTTTGTTTATTAATATTACGTAAACATTCATTCATTCTAAAATAGTTGTAGGAGGGCAAAACAAAAACAAGTCACATTTATACATTTTATTACACATACTATCATACATATTACCACACATATTACCACACATGGTATTTACTCGCCCACAATTCTGTCCTGCCAGGCCACTGCTCCCCGGGTGTTGTAGTAGTCCATGAGGTAGGCGCGGATTCCCGTGCTTTTATATGCCACATGGGCATCAGATGATCAGCTGTCAGAAATCTTGGCACTGTCGGAGAATTGTCCACGACATGTCGTCGACACTTCGGTGACATGCGAAGACAATTCGGAGACTTGTCGCCAGTTATTCCGCGACAAAAAACGACATGGACGCCAAATAGTCGGCGACATGTCTCCGAATTGTCCCCGAATTGTTTTGAGCATTCGCCGACATGGCGCCGAATGGTCACGAACTGTAAGAATTTTGGTCATGTCGGCGAACCGGTCGCCGAATTTTTTCACGAACTGAAATGGTAAGTCAGTCAGCTATGCACGGCAATATAACGCAACCACAAACCCTTAAGGAATACGCCAATAGTGTTCTGAATTGTGTGAAGGAGAAAGAACACTGAAAGGCGGTACATGTATGCGCACCAACACTTTTTAAATACAGCTCTGGAGTGAAGGAAAGAGAAAGAACATTGAAATTATAATACTCAGTTACGTAAAGCATGAAAATACATGTATCAACCCTTAAGGAAGATTCTAATGCCATTCCTAAGTGTACAAAGGAGTAAGAACACTGAAATGCGGTAATTATATATCCATTACCTCTTTTAAATACAGTTCTAGAGTGAAATGAAGAGAAAGAACATTGAAGGTATACTACTCAGTTACGTACGGCAAGAGAATACATGTATCAACCCTCAAGGAGGATTCTAATACCATTCTAAATTGTATAAAGAACACAGAAATGCGGTAAAAAAAAAAAAAAAACGAATTACATGACTCTAGACTGGAGACTGTAGAACGTTTAACCTCAGACCATTCTATCATTTCTGATTGGGGTAAAAGGAACCTTGTGTCCTTCAATGCCTCAAAAATCCAATTTCTCGACCTATCAACTTGACACAATCTTCCAAACACCTATCCCTTATTCTTCGAAAACACTCAGCTGTCGCCGTCTTCAGCACCAAACATCCTCGGTCTATCCTTAACTCAAAATCTTAACTGGAAACTTCATATCTCTCTCACTAAATTAGCTTCCTCGAGGTTGGGCGTTACGTATCGTCTCCGCCAGTTCTTCTCCCCCGCACAGTTGCTATCCATATACAGGGGCCTTGTCCGCCCTCATATGGAGTATGCATATCACGTGTGGGGGGGCTCCACTCACACAGCTCTTCTGGACAGAGTGGAGTCTAAGGCTCTTCGTCTCATCAGCTGGCGATTACGAGAGAGAGAGAGAGAGAGAGAGAGAGAGAGAGAGAGAGAGAGAGAGAGAGAGAGAGAGAGAGAGAGAGAGAGAGAGAGAGAGAGAGAGAGAGAGAGAGAGAGAGAGAGAGAGAGAGAGAGAGTAATCTAACCTAATCTCGCCTTACCTAACCCTAACCGAACCTAACCTAACCTAACGTAGCCTTACTTAATATAGTGTAAAGTAATGCACGAAGACCTAACCTAACTTAACTATCGTTACCTGACCTAACTTAACCTAATCTATCCTAGCGAGAGGGCGAGGGCGAGAGAAGGCGAGAGAGGGTAAGGGGAAGGATGTGAGAGTGGGGCGAGTCTAGAGAAATACAGGAAGACCTAACCCAGCTTACCCTAGCCTTATACCTAACCTAATATATCCTAGCGAGAGGGAGCAGACAAGGGAAGGAGAGGTAAGAGGCATGATGGGGACGAGTCTATCTTAGCGAGAGGGAAAGGGCGAAGGAGAGGGAGAGGGTGAGAGGGACGACTTACCTAACCTAACCTCACCTAGTCTTACCTACTCTAACTTTAACTAGTCTTACCTAACCTAGCTTCATCTAGCCTTACATAACCTAATCTATCCTAGGAAGCAGGTAGGAGCGAGAGAAAGGGAATGCCAGTGCGAGGCAAGGAGTGCAAAAGGGACGACTCAACCTAACCTTACCTAGCCTAACCTAACCTAACGTAACCCAATCTTAACTAGCGAGCAGACAATTAAGCCAAGGTCAGCATCCCACCCAGACAATTAAGCCAGGGTCAGCGTCTCACCCAGACAATTAAGACAAGGTCAGCACCCCACCCAAACAATTAAGACAGGGGCAGCATCTCACCCAGACAATTAAGACAAGGTCAGCATCCCATCCAGACAATTAATCCAGGGTCAGCATCCCACCCAGACAATTAAGCCAAGGTCAGCATCCCATCCAGACAATTAAGCCAAGGTCAACATCCCACCCAAACAATTAAGCCAAGGTCAGCATCCCACCTAGACAATTAAGCCAAGGTCAGCATCCCACCTACACAATTAAGCCAAGGTCAGCATCCCACCTACACAATTAAGCCAGAGTCAGCATCCCACCTAGACAATTAAGCCAAGGTCAGCATACCACCCAGACAATTAAGCCAAGGTCAGCATCCCACCTAAACAATTAACCCAGGGTCAGCATCCAACCTAGACAATTAAGCCAAGGTCAGCATACCACCCAGACAAATAAGCCAAGGTCAGCATCCCACCTACACAATTAAGCCAAGGTCAGCATACCACCCAGACAATTAAGCCAAGGTCAGCATCCCACCTACACAATTAAGCCAGGGTCAGCATCCCACCTAGACAATGAAGCCAAGGTCAGCATACCACCCAGACAAATAAGCCAAGCTCAGCATCCCACCTAGACAATGCAGCCAAGGTCAGCATCCCACCTAGACAATTAAGCCAGGGTCAACATCCCACCTAGACAATTAAGCCATGATCAGCATCCCACCCACACAATTAAGCCAAGGTCAGCATTCCACCCAGACAATTAAGCCAAAGTCAGCATTCCACCCAGACAATTAAGATAGGGTCAGCATCCCACCCAGACAATTAAGCCAGAGTCAGCATCCCACCTAGACAATTAAGCCAAGGTCAGCATACCACCCAGACGAATAAGCCAAGGTCTGCATCTCACCCAGACAAATAAGCCAAGGTTTGCATCCCAAACAGACAATTAAGCCAGGGTCAGCATCCCATCCAGACAATTAAGCCAGGGTCAGCATCCCAAACAGGCAATTAAGCCAGGGTCAACATCTCACCCAGACAATTAAGCCAAGGTCAGCATCCCACCCAGATAATTAAGAAAAGGTCAGCATCCCACCCTGACAATTAAGCCAGGTTCAGCATCCTACCCTGACAATTAAGCTAGGGTCAGCATCCCACCCTGACAATTAAGCCAAGGTCAGCATCCCACCTTGGCAAATGAGCCAGGATCACAATCCCACCCTGACAATTGAGCCAGGGTCAGCATCCCACCCAGGCAGTTAAGCCAGGGTCATCATCTCACCCAGGCAGTTAGGCCAGGGTCAGCATCCCTCCCAGGCAGTTAAGCCATGGTCAACATCCCACCCAGGCAGTTAAGCGAGGGTCAGCATTCATCCCAGGCAGTTGAGCCAGGGTCAGCATCCCACCCAGGCAATTAAGCCAGGGTCAGCATCCTACCCAGGCAGTAAAGCCAAGGTCAGCATCCCACCCAGGCAGTTAAGCCAATGTCAGTATCCCACCCAGGCAGTAAAGCCAAGGTCAGCATCCCACCCAGGCAGTTGAGCCAGGGTCAGCATCCCACCCAGGCAGTTAAGCCAATGTCAGCATCCCACCCAGGCAGTAAAGCCAAGGTCAGCATCCCACCCAGGCAATTAAGCCAGGGTCAGCATCCCACCCAGGCAGTTAAGCCAGGGTCAGCATCCCACCCAGGAAATTAAGCCAGGGTCAGCATCCCAACCAAGCAGTTAAGCCAACGTCAGCATCCCACCCATGCAGTTAAGCCAGGGTCAGCATCCTACCCAGGCAGTTAATCCAGGGTCAGCATCCTACCCAAGCAGTTAAGCCAGGGTCAGCATCCTACCCAGGCAGTTAAGCCAAGGTCAGCATCCTACCCAGGCAGTTAAGCCAAGGTCAGCATCCCACCCAGCCAGTTAAGCCAAGGTCAGCATCCCACCCAGGCAGTTAAGCCAAGGTCAGCATCCTACCCAGGCAGTTAAGCCAGGGTCAGCATCCCACCCAGGCAGTTAAGCCAGGGTCAGCATCCCACCCAGGCAGTTAAGCCAAGGTCAGCATCCCACCCATGCAGTTAAACCAGGGTCAACAGCCCACCCATGCAGTTAAGCCAGGGTCAGCATCCCACCCAGGTAGTTAAGCCAAGGTCAGCATCCCACCCAGGCAATTAAGCCAAGGTCAGCATCCCACCAAGGCAGTTAAGCCAAGGTTAGCATCCCACCCAGGCAGTTAAGCCAGGGTCCTCATCCCACCCAGGCAGTTAAGCCAGGATCAGCATCCCACCCAGGTAGTTAAGCCAAGGTCAGCATCCCACCCAGGCAATTAAACAAGGGTCAGCATCCCACCCAGGCAGTTAAGCCAGGGTCAGCATTCTTCCCAGGCAGTTAAGCCAGGGTCATCATCCCACCCAGGCAGTTAAGCCAGGGTCAGCATCCCACCCAGGCAGTTAAGCCAGGGTCAGCATCCCACCCAGGCAGATAAGCCAAGGTCAGCATCCCACCCAGGCAGTTAAGCCAAGGTCAACATCCCACCCAGGCAGTTGAGCCAAGGTAAGCATCCCACCCAGGCAGTTAAGCCAAGGTCAGCATCCCACCCAGGCAGTTAAGCCAAGGTCAGCATCCCACCCAGGCAGTTAAGCCAAGGTCAGCATCCCACCCAGGCAGTTAAGCCAAGGTCAGCATCCCACCCAGGCAGTTAAGCCAGGGTCAGCATCCCACCCAGGCAGTTAAGCCAGGGTCAGCATCCCACCCAGGCAGTTAAGCCAAGGTCAGCATCCCACCCAGGCAGTTAAGCCAAGGTCTGCATCCCACCCAGGCAGTTAAGCCAAGGTCAGCATCCCACCCAGGCAGTTAAGCCAAGGTCAGCATCCCACCCAGGCAGTTAAGCCAAGGTCAGCATCCCACCCAGGCAGTTAAGCCAAGGTCAGCATCCCACCCAGGCAGTTAAGCCAAGGTCAGCATCCCACCCAGGCAGTTAAGCCAAGGTCTGCATCCCACCCAGGCAGTTAAGCCAAGGTCAGCATCCCACCCAGGCAGTTAAGCCAAGGTCAGCATCCCACCCAGGCAGTTAAGCCAAGGTCAGCATCCCACCCAGGCAGCTAAGCCAAGTTCAGCATCCCACCCAGGCAGTTAAGCCAAGGTCAGCACCCCACCCAGACAGTTAAGCCAGGGTGTAGCTACATGGAATCCGGGCCACTAAGCCAGGGTCTTCATCCCTTCCCATTACTTTTATTTTTGATACCCTTCCGTTGTTGTGGTCTTCCCCCTTCTCCCAAACACACACACACACACACACACACACACACACTCACACAGTCCTATTGTTTGTGCAGTTGGGAACGTTTTTTTCTGCATTTTACAAGATTTTCTTCAAGCGCCGGACGACTGTTGTGAGTGGAATCCTTGCTCCTTGTTCAACGTTAAACTTTAATCCTTATTTAAATTAAAGTTAAACTGAACTGAAACTTAACCAAGTTGTAAAACCTTGCACACATTTTTTTTGGTCTTATCTTTTTTGTTTGTTTTTTTTGCTGTTTTTTTTTTTTTTTTTTTTTTTTACTTGTTTTACTTTTCTTTTTTAAAGGCCATAGCGCTGCCGGGCAGGGCGGGTGAGGTGCTTAGTGCATCGTTTTGGCACTCTTCGCTTCTGGCGCCGACTGCTCCTCCCCTTCCCTCGCTCGCTTCACCCTCGGTAGAATAGGCCTAACAAACTGCTCAAGCGGCCAGCCGGTCTCTTTATACATCCTTTCCTCCTGTTGCTTGATCCTCTCGGCATCCCGCCTCACCGTCTCTTGGGCCGCAAGAAACTGCGCCCTGACCTCCGCCATGTTCTCCCCCGGCCTCTCTCCCAGCCAGCTGGCTCGCAGTTCAAGGTACTGCTCCCACTTCTCCTCTTCACGTCTCCGTTTGGCCTCCTTTCTGTCCTCCGCTCTCTCCCTCGCCCGCCTCTTTTTCTCCTCCTCCTCTTGCTCTCGCAGCAGGCGGTCCCGGTGTTCAACAAACCTCTTCAACTCCTCCTGCTGACGGATCCGTTCCTGTTCCTGCCTCTCTCCTGCTCGTACAGCATCTGTCTGTACTCCCTCTCCTGCTCCATCCTCTCCTCCTCCTCCTCCAGCCAACGACGCTCCTCCTCCTCCTCCCTCTCCTTGCGGCGGCGATGTCTCCAGTACTTCCGATCGGCTCGCCGCTTTTCCCGCTCAAATTCTGTCTCCGCGCTCCCCTTGGGGCTCTTCTTGGGCTCTTTCTTTTGCTTCTTTTTCTCTCTCGGCGGGGCCTCGCTCTGACCACCTTCCTTCCCGAAACACTTGGTGCATCCGGGCTTCCCGCAGCCCCCTTTCTTCGACGACTTTTTCTCTTTCCGAGGAGCCTCCTGCCCGCCCTCGGCCCGCTGAGCTTTCCTCCTGAAGCACTTGGTGCACCCAGGTTTCCCGCAACCCCCCTTCTTCCGCGGCAGGCCCCTCTCCTCCCGCTCCTTCAGCACCCTGAAGGCAGACTGTAGCGCCTGGAACTGCTTGGTGGCAGCCTTAATATTGTCCGGGTTTTTGTCGGGGTGAAGCCGCAGGGCCGCCTTGTGGTAGGCCTTCTTCACCTCGGCGAAGGGCGCGTCCTCGGCCACGCCAAGGAAGCGGTAGATGCTGCGTTGGGGGCAGGCCATCGGGGCTCTCGTGCTATCATAAGGGCGCCGATTCAACACGTCACCTCGGTTTGGCATTGGCGGATTTAGGTAGCCTGGAGTTGACATTGCACCCCCCCCGAGTCTAGAGCTGGTGGCACCCAAGACCTTGGTGGCACCTGCTGCTGAACTCTGACGACTTCACGCGCCTCACTTCCCCTGTTTCCTGACACTGTCGCTTGATATTAAGAAAACTGCGGCCGCCATCGTCTCCCGCAGAAACTTCCGCATCATATTGCCGCGAATCTGCAACAGTAATGTGAACATAAGGATGCACATAATTATCTTCTCGCCCATGTTATTGAGATCCATGAAAGGACACGTTTCCTTCCATCTAATGCGGCGTCCACACAATGCGTGACTTGTTATAATTCCCCTGCCATTCCTCTGCTTCCCTTCCCTTCCCCTGGCACCCCCCACCCCCCCACTTCCGCCCCCTGTCATTCCTTTGCTTCCCTTCCCCTGCCGTCCACACCTTACCCCTTCCTACCCCTTGCCATTCCTCTGTGTCCCTTCCCCTCGCCACCCCGTCTCTGCCTTCCTTCCCCTTGCCATTCCTTTGCCTCCCTTCTTTCTTTCCCCTGCCACGCCCTCCCTGGATTCCTTCCTTCCCCCTTCCATTCCTCTGTTTTCCTTCCCCTGCCGCACCCTTCCCTGTCATCCTTCCGCCCCCCTGCCATTCTCCTGCTTCCATTCTTTAACCCTATCTCACTTCCTCCCCCTGCCATTCCTCTGCTTCCATTCTTTAACCCTACCTCACCAACCCTGTCTTACTTCCTCCCCCTGCCATTCCTCTGCTTTGCTTTCCCTGCCGCGCCCTCCCTGCCTTCCTTCCTCCCCTTGACGTTATTAGAACTTAATTTATCTGATTAAATTTGAAAACGTCTAATGTCTGGGCAAAGAAGGAGAGAGGGAGAGGGCGAGGGGGAGGGTGTGAGAGGGGCGAGTCCAGAGGAATGCACGAAGACCTAACTTAACTCTGCCTTACCTGACCTGACCTAACTTAACCTAATCTATCTTAGCGACAGGGCAAGGGCGAGAGAAAGGGAGAGGGTGAGAGGGACGACTTACCTAACCTAACTTTACCAAGCCTTACCTAACCTAACTTAACCTAATTTATCTTAGCGAGAGGGCAAGAGGAAGAGAGAGGGAGAGGGCGAGGGAGAGGGGGGGAGACGAGGGAGAGGGGGGAGACGAGGGGGAGGGGGGAGGCAATGGGTGTGACAGGGAGGCTAGAGAAATGCACAAAGACCTAACCTAACCTAATCTATCTTAACGAGAGGGCAAGGGCGAGAGAGAGGGAGAGGGTAAGGGTGTAAGAGGGACGCCTTCGCTTAACCTAACCTAACCTAGCTTATCCTAGCCTTACTTAACCACATCTAACCTTACCTTACTTTCCTAACCTTACCTAACCTAGCTTATCCTAGCCTTACTTAACCACATCTAACCTTACCTAACTTTCCTAACCTAACCTAACCTAGCTTATCCTAGCCTTACTTAACCACATCTAACCTTACCTAACTTTCCTAACCTAACCTAACCTAGTTTATCCTAGCCTTACTTAAACACATCTAACCTTACCTAACTTTCCTAACCTTACCTAACCTAGCTTATCCTAGCCTTACTTAACCACATCTAACCTTACCTAACTTTCCTAACCTAACCTAACCTAGCTTATCCTAGCATTACTTAAACACATCTAACCTTACCTAACTTCCCTAACCTTACCTAACCTAGCTTATCCTAGCCTTACTTAACCACATCTAACCTTACCTAGCTTTCCTAACTTTACCTAACCTCACCTAGCACCGAGCCTTCCCTAACCTAACCTAACATTGCCGAGCCTTACCTAAGCTAACCTATCTTAACCTAGCTTTACCTTACCTAACCTACCTTAACCTATCCTCACTTAACCTAATATAATCTAATATATTCCAGCGCGAGAGAGAGAGAGAGAGAGAGAGAGAGAGAGAGAGAGAGAGAGAGACGGTAAGCAGAACAGGTTCAGGGGAGGCGGTGGCTGAACGGATAGCGAGACGGCCCCGCGTTCAGGAGGACGCGAGTTCAATCCCCGACCGGTGCCACCAAGCTGGGATTTTTCAGCCGCCGCCGAGTGGCTTAAAACTACCCACATGCTGTCCAGAAGACCACCTATCAACCCGGACTCTAGATTCTAGGATTAAAGATGAGCTCCGGGAGGGCAGCATGAGCCAATGCAAGATGGCGCCACTATAAACATTCGCCAGCGCCAGATCGGGCTCGGCCGACCATCAGGACCCACCGGGAAGAAGCCTTGGACCGACCATCAGGATCCACCGGGAAGAGGCCTACCGGCGCAATAGGCCAAGACGTAAAAAAAAAGGTTTAAAATAGTCAGTGACGTGAGGCTGCCGGAGACCGTCTTGCTCCACCTGCACGGTGTCTCTGCCTGCCTGCCTGGCTGCCTGCCCCCCGCTGCCTCCCCCCGCTGCCCCCCCCCCGCCACCCACCCACCTCCCACCCTCTCTACCCCCTCCACTACCCATCCACCCATTAACACCCACCCACAACTCTGACTTTCCACCTTCCCTTCCATTCCCTTCCCTTCCTTAACTCTGATTAATCCTTCTCCTTTTTTTCCATTCTACGTCCTCCTCCTCCTCCTTATCAGACTCCTCCACATTTTCTTCATTTCCTTCTCTTTCTTCTCCTGCACCTTCTTCTCCTTCTCCCTCTCTTCCTTCTCTCCTGCTTCTCTTCTCCCAAACCTTTTATTTAACCTTCCTTTCTTCTTCCTTCTCTTCTTTTCTTCTTCTGCTTCTTCTTTTTCTTCTTCTTCTTCTTCCTTTTCTTCTTCTTTTTCTTTTTTTAATTCTTCTTTTTTTTTTTCTTCTTCTTCTTCTATATCGTTTTCAGTTCCCGTTGCCAATCCTTTCTCTTCCCCCACTCACCCAACACCCACTAACCCCGCCACCACCCATCTACCACCCCATCTACCACCCACTTACCGACCCAAACTACCCTCCCACTCTCCCTCTCTTCTTCCTGTTGCCGTTTCTTCTCCTCCTCCCTTCCTCTCCCTTACCTACCCACCAACAACCCTACCCACAACCCCCGCTACCTACCCTCTCGCCCGCCCACTCGTCTCCGTGATGCCATTTCTCCGCCTTCCTTTCTCTTAGCTCTGATTACTCCTTCCCTTTCCTCCCCTGCCCACCCACCCACCTCCTCACCCACCCGCCCACCAGACTCCGTGATGCTCTTTCTTCACCTTTTCCCTACCCTTCTTTTCCCTACTGTAATGCCTCTTCCTCCTCCTCCTCCTCCTCCTTTATCCACTTGTCCTCTTCATCCTATCCCATTTTCTTTTCTTCATTTCCTTCAGTTTTTTTTTATATTTATACTTTCATCACATCTTGTTCTCTCCACTTTCCTCTTTCATTAAAATCATATTCCCTTTCCTTTCAGTCACTTTCCTCTTCACTCAATTTCCTTTTCTACATTTTCTACCCACCTGATAATTCTGCTTTTATCATATTTCTTCTCTCATTCTTTATTTTCCTTCCCTTTCCTTCCCTAAGTTCTAATTCCTCCTCCTTCCCTTCCTCACCCATCTCTCCTCTTTCCAGCATAACCCTTCCTATCCTCAACAATATCCCACATTTCCTACCCTCTTTGGCATTCATTCTCCCCCCTTCGCTAATCTGTAATTCCTCCTTCCCTTCACCCAAGCCCTTCACCCAAGCCCTCTTCTCTACATGTCCTATCTCTCCCTCATCCATCTCCTTTTCTACATTTCCTAACCTCTCCGTAATGTCACTCTAAGCCAATTTACTTTAACAGGTCATTCATCTTTAACCTCCGTTCCCTATGTAACCTCTAACTCATTCCTTCCCCTTCCCATCCCCATAATCCTCATCCATTTTCTTTTCTATAATTCCTAATCTCTATAATATTACTCTCATCCCATTTTTAACAGGTCATTCATCCTTAACCTTCCTTCCTTATGTAAACTCTAACTCATTCCTTCCCCTTCCCATCCCCATAATCCTCATCCATTTTCTTTTCTATAATTCCTAATCTCTCTATAATATTACTCTCATTCCATTTTTGAACAAGTCATTCATTCTTATCCTTCCTTCCTTATGTAACCTCTAACTCATTCCTTCCCCTTCCCATCCCTGTCATCCTTATCTATTTTCTTTCTATATTTACTACACTTCTTGAAAATATTACTCTCATCACATTTTTTCCACAGGAGGTCATTCATTCTTAACCTCCTTCCCTTATGTAACCTCTAACTCATTATTTCCCCTTCCCATCCCCTTTATCCTCACCCATTTCCTTCTCTACATTTACTAATCTCTTGATAATTTTACTATCAGCACATTTTTTCAACAGAAGGTCATTCATTCTTAACCTCCTTCCCTTATGTAACCTAACTCATTTTTTCCCCTTCCCATCCCCTTTATCCTCATCCACTTCCTTCTTTACATTTACTAACCTCTTGATAATTTTAGTCTCAGCACATTTCTTTTAACAGGAAAAAGAGGGAGAGAGCAGGTAAGGTTGAGGATGTGAGGGGGACGATTTTATACCTAACCTAACACCTATCCTAACCTAACCTACCTTAACCTAATCTAGCAAGCAGGCAGGCCAACCTAACCTTACCTAACCTTACCTAACACCTTACCTAACTTAACTCCTTTCCTTATATAACCTCTGACTCGTTCTTCCCCTTCTTATCCTTCTCTCCTCTACCCACACATCCACCCTCATCCTCATCCTTTCCCTCTTCTCCATTCACTCCCCTCTGCTCTACGGTTTTGGTCCCGGCTTTTTATTTTTCCTCACAGGCAAGCTATTTAGTCTCCCCAGCTTCTCTTTACTAAGTCTCTGATTCCTCCTTCCCTTCCTCCTCCTCCCTTCTCGGTGTATCCGTTTTCAGTGTATTCCTCTCCTATATTTACTTTCCTCTGTTCTATTTATTTATCTACCTTTTATCAGCATTTTTTTTCAATCTCAAACTCACTCTCAGATTCTTTCAGCTCTCACAACTATTTCCAAAGGCTACAAAGGAGATTAGTCGGGTTCTCATGAGTGTTTCTTCACGTTCATGGTCCAGAAGCCTTGGCAAACTCTCACTAGGCTCATAAAACTACCCATGGAAATACTACTAACATGACCTCTACCAAAGTGTTATCTAATGTGTGAATCGTGAAATGTTTGAGACTATTGGCCTTTTTTTCAATCTCATGGTACAGTAGCCTTGTCAAAGTATCACCAGGCTCATAATACTACCCATGGAAATACTACTAACATAACCTCCACGAAAGCCTTGCCAAATGTGAGTGTGTGAGCCCCGAAATGTTTGAGAATATAGGCACTTTTCCACATACATAGTGCGGAAGCCTTGTTAAACTCCCCACAACTACTAACACAACTCCCACGAAAGCCTTACCATGTGTGTGAGGATATGTCAGCCTCGAAATACTTGAGTCACTCCTTTGCCTTATCTCCGTTTCGCTTCGGCACTACACAGCAGGCACCCGCATTTGGCAACTCCTCCCTTGGGTCCTCTACTGCCCTCATCGCTCACGTCCCTTTCCTTTCCTTTTTTTTTCTACCCTCTTCTACCTCTCCTCCTCTCCTCTCCTCCTCTTTGCTTACCCTCCGTTCTGCCTCCAATGGTCAGTCCCAGCTCTTGTTCCTTCACCTCCAGCTTGCCTTCCTTCCCTCATGGCCCTTTCCTCTTTTTCTGGCCTCTTCTGTCTGTTCTCCCTACCGCCTCCCACACTTTATTCCGCCACCTCTCTGCTCACCCTCCGTCCTGCCTTCAATGGTCAGTCCCAGCTCTTGTTCCTTCACCTCCAGCTCGCCTTCCTTTCCTCGAACCGCCAATCCTTTCGTCTGAACTCTTCTGATCTCTTTACATCCAACCCTCGCCTCAGCTTCCTCTCCTCCTCCCCTTCTCTGTGCTTTCACCGGTGTCTTAGAATAGAAGAGCAACGCTTGACAGAAGTGTGGCCGTGTGACATTTGATAATAGACATCTACTGAAGGGTACAAAGGCGGTGGCTGAGCGGTTAGAGTGGGAGCTATCAACCCAGACTCTCGATGCTTGCTCTAAAGAGGATCAAAGATGGGCTCCGTGGGGCAGCATCAGCCAAGCAAGCAAAAAGAAGAAAAAAAAAAAGAAAAAAATACTCCCTCGGTTGGAAATTTTATCTCTGTGCCTGGAAAGGTTATAATGCCGCCATGATGCTGATAGTTTATGAATAGTCGTGACTGCAATGGCCTCGGCTGTTATGTTTCACGTTGATTACACGTTATAATTTTCTTGTCCCACCCACATCCCATTTTAGGTGACGAGGGAAGGGCGAGGGCAAGGGCTTCCTGGACAATGGTAAGTGAATAAACAGATAAATGGTCTTTGTTCTTATCTTCTACGTCGTTTACGTTAAGGGTTGTCCATTTTTCCTCACCACATAATATTTTCTCACCCACCACAGGCTCAAAGGCTAATGTGACGGAGATGAGCACCGAGGCCACGCGCAGCTATAGCGGATGCTCTCAACTTTACTGCCTTACATAATATTTTGGATGGCCACGAAAGGGCAAGGGCGGGGGTGTGGGAGCAGCGATTAGCGGGCTTTGTTTTGTACACTTTTTTGTTGCCCTTGAGTTGACTCCCTTCCTGTAAATAAATAAATAAATAAATAAATAAACGACTAACCCAATCAATGACCTCTGCTGTAATTTTTCTATATGCTGCTCACGGTTCATCTTTATTTCTTAACCCATAACATTTAAGGCGAGAAGGAAAGGGCAAGGGCGAGGGTGAATGCTTCCTGGTAAACAACTAACCAAATCCATGACCTCTGCTGTAGTCATTTTTATATGCTGCTCACGGTTCATCTTTATTTCTCACCCCAGAACATTTAGGGCGAGAAGAAAAGGGCAAGGGCGAGGGTGGAGGCTCCTGGTAAACAACTAACCCAATCAATGACCTCTGCTGTAATCTTTCCTATATATTGCTCACGGTTCATCTTTATTTCTTAACCCAGAACATTTAGGGCGAGAAGAAAAGGGCAAGGGCGAGGGTGGAGGCTCCTGGTAAAAAACTAACCCAATCAATGACCTCTGCTGTAACCTTTTATATATGCGGTTTAAGGTTTACCTTCATTTCTTACCCCATAACACTTTAGGTGACGAGGCAAGGGCGAGGGCGAAGGCTTCCTGGGAAACGACTAACCAAACCAATGACCTCTGCTTTAATCTTTTCTATACGTCGCTAACAATTTTTCTTTATTTCTTACGCCATAGCACTTTAGAAGACGAGGAAAGGGCAGTGACGAGGGTGAATGCTTCCTCGTAAACGACTAACACAATCAATGGCCTCTGCTGTAGCCTTTAATATATGCTGTTTACGGTTTACCTTCATTTCTCACCCCATAACACTTTAGGTGACAACGAAAGAGCAAGGGCGAGAGTGAAGGCTTCCTGGCAAACGACTAACCAATCAATGACTCGTGTTTCATCTCGCGGGCACAGCGGCTCCGTCTATCTCCCATGACGAATGACCCGCCTGCCGATCGGTCACCCGGGTCGCTGTCCTGCACTAACACGACCATTTCCAGCAGCAGCGGCAGCGGCGGCCTAAAGGAGAGCGACAGGTGTTTGGTTGGTATTTTCAGACGCTTCCTCCTCACGCTCCTCTCACGTCAACTGTTTACAAAGGCCTAAAAGGAGATTAACAGGGTCTGCATGAGTGTATTTTTACGTTCATGGCACAGTGGAAGAATTGGACTACCACCAGGGTCATGAACGTACCTCTAGATATGTCCCAAACACCTCCGAAAGTCTTGTCAAACGTGTGTGTGCTGTGGGATCGAAAAGCTTAAGAATATGACCCTCAGACGCTTCCACCCCTTACATCAACTGTTTACAAAGGCCCAAAAGGAGATTAGTCCAGGTTTTCATGAGTGTTCTTTAACGTCCATGGTAAAGAAGAAGGATCAAACTACTACCGAGGTCATAAACGTACTTCTAGGAACGCCCCAAACACCTACGAAAGCTTTGTCAAATGAGTGTGTGCTTGGGGGCCGAAATGTTCAAGAGTAAGGCCCAGTGACCTGAGTTTCTGCGCAGCGCTCCGGTACATCCAGTTGCTGGGTGATGCAGGGCGGTCGCTGCAAGCGATGGCCTTTAATAAATATATATATATATATATATATATATATATATATATATATATATATATATATATATATATATATATATATATATATATATATATATATATATATCATCTACATTTGTAGTAAGAGAGAAAGTACAGGAAAAGAAAGGCGAAATGTATGTATTGCGATTATGTACTCTCTCTCTTTCTCTCTCTCTCTCTCTCTCTCTCTCTCTCTCTCTCTCTCTCTCTCTCTCTCTCTCTCTCTCTCTCTCTCTCTCTCTCTCTCTCTCTCTCTCTCTCTCTCTCTCTCTCTCTCATTTCAGCTAAGATGGCGCCTAAGAAGTGCAGTACTTGTAACGGTAGCTTCTCAGCTCACTTTTTTACAGGGCGTTCTGCTGTCTGTCGACTGTGTCTGTCCAGGCAGCATCTCGAGACAAGACTGCAGGAGCAGGAAGAGAAGATGGAAGAAGGCCAGAATAAAATAATAGAGCTTTCTCTCACCAGGCAGCATCTCGAGACCAGACTGCAGGAGCAGGAAGAGAAGATGGAAGCAGGTCAGAATAAAATAATAGAGCTTTCTCGCACTGTTGCCTCCTTGCAGGAATTCATCCAGGCTAACGTTGCTGTGGTGCCAACCCATCTCCAACCGCCCCCTTGCCCTCAGCGGTACCGTCGACACCAGCAGACAACACCACGCAACGGGAGGATGCTAGTGGCACCGCCCATGATGGCTTCACCGTCTTGAATGGAGGAGCCAAACCAGCCAGACAAGCGATTTATCCTGTTCATTGCTTCAACAGGTTTGCCATTCTGGAGGAGGAGGACGAGCAGGAGAGCACCTTCCTGGTGGGTGACTCCATGATTCGCCAGCAGGTCGTTGAGTTCTGCGGCAGAGTTCCTCGTCGAAGACGGAACTATTGCTATCCTGGTGCTGGGATCGACGACATAACTGCTGCTCTTGAGGAGATCTCCCCCCAGGCTACTAATGATTCACTGTTTGTTATTCACACAGGTACGAACGACGTCACCACGACCCGGTCTGAGGAACTCCTGGAGAAGTACCGTAGGCTCATCCAGCAGTATAAGACTAAATCCCCTAACATTTTGATTTCAGGAGTTCTACCAAGGACTTGGGCGGAGAGCGACTTTTTCAGTAAGGCCTTCAGCCTAAACAACCGCTTACAGACTCTTTATAGGGAGCTTGACGTGGAGTTCCTAAACGCATGGGACAATTTCTATGGACAAAATGAGCTCTTCCACAGGGACGGATTGCACCTTTCTCCCATCGGGGCAGCCAGACTCGGAAGGCTCCTCAACGAAGCAGTGCGTGTCATCCGAACAAAAAACGAGTCACGGCCACGTCCCTCCACCCCACCCGTGTAAATAGACGCCGTGCATCGCAACAAACCCGTAACCGTGATCCCGCAAGTACCACCACCTCTATTACTAAGCCTCTAGATAACTTAAAAATCCTTAATTTCAATGCGCGTAGCCTAAGAAACAAATTTGATGAACTGAGATGTCTTGCTTTAACAGAAAATTTTGACATAATTGCTATAACCGAAACATTTATCGACACCACAAATATTGATTTAAGTTCCGAATACAACATAGATGGCTACAGACTCTTCAACAAAGATCGTGTAAACCGTAGAGGCGGTGGCGTCGCCCTTTATGTCAAAAGCTATTTGCAACCCACTGACAAAACACTGGGAAACAGTAACGTTGAACATTTGTGCGTGCGAGTAAACATTGCAAAAGTCAACTTAAATATATCTGTCACCTACAGACCTCCCGGGCAATCACTCGATGACGACCTTGAAATGTACAGCGTCTTAAGGCAGTCACTTAATAACAGCGACTCACTGATATTAGGAGACTTTAACCTCCCCATATCGACTGGGCGACACTGTCAGGTACAGAAGGCGAGTCACATAGAATGATCGAATTTCTAGAAGAAAATTATCTAAGCCAAATGGTTTCTGAGCCAACTCGACAAAATAATATACTCGACCTTGTTATAACGACCCAAGATAACCTAATCAGTAGTGTCACGGTAGGAGAACACCTCGGTTCTTGCGATCATAAATTAGTGCGCGTCGACATTAAAGCTCAATCATCAGTGACTGAAAATAAAGTAAAGGTGCCCAATTTCAAAAGAGCTAACTTCGTAGAAATCCGACAAAAACTAACAGAAATACAACTATCAGATGACGGCAACGTAGAGGAAGCCTGGCTAAGCCTTAAAATCACTTACTCACTCAGCAGAACACATTCGTCCCCTTGTGCGAGAAGCGAATTAACACTAATAAAAGCCCACCGTGGTTTAATAGCGAAATTAAACAATCAGTCAATGAGAGAAAATTGTTTTACAGGTTAAAGAAAGAACAAAGCACGCCCGAAAACATTAGACTTTATAATGATGCCAGGCGACGAGTAAAAAGACTAGTAGGTCAGGCAAAGCGTAGATACGAAGAAAATATTGCAGCCAACTGTAAAAATAATCCGAAATCTTTCTTCAGTTACATAAACAACAGAAAGGCGATCAAAAGTGGTATTGGACCTTTAACAAACAGCGACGGTGCACTAGTGACTGACAGCCAACACATTGCAAACCTCTTAAACAATTACTTTTCCTCGGTGTTTAATACTAACAGTCTTCCTCTCGCTACCACCAACACCAGTACTATTGTAAATCTCGAGCATGCATTGCCTAATTTTGAAATAACAACCGAGGAAGTCCTTAAAGCTCTCCATTCACTTAAAACAAATAAAAGTCCTGGACCTGACAAAGTATATCCAACTCTGCTGAAAGAAACAAAGAGCGAAATACTCTCCTCCCTCACAACCGTATTCAATATGTCCTTGCGACAAGGCATCGTCCCTTCAGATTGGAAAAAGGCTAACGTGACACCGATTTTCAAGAAAGGAGACAAAAAAGTACCAGGTAATTACAGGCCCATTAGTCTAACTTCGGTTGTAGGTAAGCTACTTGAGGGCATAATTAGAGACAAAATTGTGAATTACCTTGAAAGCCACTCATTGATTGGGGACTCACAACATGGCTTCCGAAACAAAAGATCCTGCCTATCAAACCTATTAACCTTTTATAACGACCTCTTCACTGTTTATGACGTAACCAAATCACTGGACGTAGTCTATCTTGATTTCAGAAAGCGTTTGATAAAGTCCCGCATCATAAATTACTTTACAAATTAAAGCAAATAGGTATTGACGGTCAAGTAAACCAATGGATCGCGAATTGGTTGAGCAACAGACAACAAAGAGTAGTGATTGACGGATTTAACTCAGAGTGGGCGCCTGTCACTAGTGGTGTCCCTCAGGGCTCGGTCCTTGGCCCAGTGCTCTTCATTATTTACATCAACGACGTGGATGCTGGACTCAATAACCGCATTAGTAAATTTGCAGACGACACAAAGATTGGCAACTCGGTTCTCACTGACGAAGACAGGCAAAGCCTCCAAGAGGATTTGCACAAAATTTCAGCTTGGTCGGATAGATGGGAGATGCCCTTTAACGTAGACAAGTGCCAGGTCATTCAAGTTGGAACGAGGAATAAGAAGTTCGAATACGAAATGCGCGGCGTTAAACTCAAAAGCGTTCAATGCGTCAAAGACTTGGGGGTCAAAATCGCGTCAAACCTCAAATTCTCACAGCAATGCATCGATGCAGCAAATAAAGCGAACAGAATGTTGGGCTTCATTAAAAGAAACTTTGTATTCAAGAATAAAGATGTAATACTCCCGCTCTACAACAGTTTAGTCAGACCCCACTTGGAATATGCGGTACAGTTTTGGTCTCCCCACCATGCAAAGGATATTGCTAAATTAGAAGGTGTTCAGCGTCGGGCAACGAAAATGATCCCTTTCTTGCGCAACAAATCCTACGAAGAAAGGCTTTCTACCCTTAACATGTTCTCTCTTGAGAAACGTCGCCTCCGAGGAAAACTGATCGAATGTTTTAAAATACTTAATGGTTTCACGAATGTAGACAGATCAACATTGTTTATGATCGATGACACTTTGCGCACGAGGAACAATGGCGTAAAACTCAGATGTAGACAAGTAAATTCAGACTGCACCAAATTTTTCTTCACCAACGTTGTAGTGCGAGAATGGAATAAGCTTCCACCGTCAGTGGTCCAGTGTAACACGATTGACTCCTTCAAAAATAAGCTCGACCGTCACTTCCTTCAACTTAATATCAACTAGAGTAGAAATGCAACGTTTTGGAGTCTTCTGATTAATGTAAAATCACTTAGGTTTAAGGACAGACCACCAAGTCTGGACCATGGGGTCTGTGTGGTCTGATTTTCTATGTAAATCTATGTAAATCTCTCTCTCTCTCTCTCTCTCTCTCTCTCTCTCTCTCTCTCTCTCTCTCTCTCTCTCTCTCTCTCTCTCTCTCTCTCTCTCTCTCTCTCTCTCTCACACACACACACACACACACACACAGGCAAGGGAACAAACAGGGGAGGGGTTGAGGTGAAGGGAAGGCGCAGGAAGTGGTGCGGGCGTGCCCCTGGCGTGGCGGGGCCGGAAGGTAAACACACAGGCCTCGGCGGACAGGTGCATGGGGAGGGCCTCGCCGCGCCGCCTCTGCCCGGCCCTGGCTGTACGTGTTCTTTTTCCCCTTTGTATGCCTTTGTTTGTTCAGTGTTTTCAAGTTAAATGTTTCCCACTCGTGTAAAACAGTTCGCCTATGTTGTAGTGGGATGTTTTTCTTCTCTTTCCGTCATCGCCAGAGCTGTCTTCCTTCAGTCTGGCGGCGGTGTGTTTCAAGCAGGTCGCAGCAGCGTATGCAGCGCGTGCGTTCCCTGCTCGTGTGTCCTCTGCCTGCACCGGCAGCCCTGACCTTGGAGGCCGGAGCAGTAACCAAGTCAGTTCGCTCCACTTCAAAACAGTGCGCGGAAGGAACACGCCGGAGAATGTTCATTAGTCAGATACGAGCAAACAAATGCTGTTGTTCAGTTTATTTTCTCCCTCTCATGCACATCGGCGCGCCATAGAAGGCAGCACTAGTTTTGTCACTTGACAACGGGCCGCGCCATTACGGGTGAGAGGACCACTTGACGCTACTCAACGGAAGGCCAGCCCGCCGAACCCTCGCCGGGATGGGGGCGGGGCGAGGCGGGAGGGCAGCGCCGCAGCACAGCGCCCGCACGGCTGGCGGCCCCGATCCCCACGGGCCCACGGGACGGCCGTGGCCCGGCCTTTTATGTTGGTGCCTGTTTTACCGAGTGACTGAGCTCCCGTGGAAAACAAGTTGGCTTTTACGCCGCACCAAAGAAAGTACCGGCACAAAAAGGGCGAGCCCGAGTCACGCCAGGGAGGCCCGCACAAAGCCCCGGCCAGCCCCGGCCAGGCGCCGCCACAATGGAAGGGCAGACTAACTTTCCTGCCGTCTGCAGGAAGGAGAAAGACAAAGAGCCGCGGAGGAGTTGCTCGTTATCCCCGTCGCCAGATTGCGCTCCCGGCCACTGGTGGATTACAGCAGCTTTCAAGATACATATCCATTTATTGTAACTGTCAGCTGCGAGGGGAAAAAGCCAGAACGAGACGGGATGAAAGAAAAGGAGAAAATGGGATAGGGAGGAAACACGGGCTGAGCGAGGCTTTGATCAGCAGGGACAAAGGGAGAGAGGACGGAGTCACCTCGTCCTGCCTCGCCGTCTGCCGGGACGCGAAAAACTACCTCGCCTGCTGCTGCGCCTCGCCTTTGTTTGTGCCGAGACTTTGTCCGACTCGTTGAGCCGCCCTCAAACTTTGTCTTGTGTCTCACGCTTCTTACGTCCCGGCCGTCATCGAGTTAACTTGAGGCTTCACCTCTATTCAGGAGCAGTAAGTAGCGGCCTTTTTTTTTTTTCATTATTGTTATCTTTCTTTCCATGCCCTTGAACTGTCTCCTTTTCTGTAAAAAAGAAAAAGAAATACTGGCGGGACGCGACTTAAACAGCAAAAAACATCCTGACCCTCAACATTTAAGTCTGTATTTTTAAACGTATCGGCCCTGCAGTTCGTCTGTTTGAAAAGCCTCTCGTGGAAGTCGCTGGGGTTCTCATGGGCTCCTATGAAAGCCTTGTCAAATGTGTGTTTCTTAGGTTAATGGTACATAAGAAGGGTCATACTACATCCAGGGTGATTAAACTATCCCTGAAAATGGCCAAAACTCCCATGAAAGCCTTGTCAAATGCGTGTTTCTTAAATTAATGGTACATACGAAGTGTCATACTACAACCAGGGTGATTAAACTATCCCTGGAAATGCCCAAAACTCCTATGAAAGCGTTGTCAAATGCGTGTTTCTTAGATTCATGGTACAGAAGAAGGGTCATACTACCACCAGGGTCATTAAACTATCCCTGGAAATGCCCAAAACTCCTATGAAGGCGTTGTCAAATGCGTGTTTCTTAGGTTCATAGTACAGAAGAAGGGTCATACTACCACCAGGGTCATTAAACTACCCCTGGAAATGCCCAAACTCCTAGGAAAGCCTTGCCATAATGTGTGTCCCTGGGCCCCGGAATGTTTAAGAAAGTGACCCTTGGAAAACGCATGTAAATTCCGTGCATTACTTGGCTCTGTACCGCTTAATGTGACAAACGTTCAGTAGGAATGATAAAACAAATGCAAGTGACAAGCTGTAAGGAGAGCAATGGCGGGTTATTCTTCACCGTTAGTCACAAATGTTAAGCAGGAATAAAAAAAGGTAGTAACAAACCATAAGGAGAGGATTGGCGGGTGTTATTTTTTACCGTGTGTGTGTCTGTGTGTTGGGCGGGTGTCGCCAAGGCCATGAACAGACCCCAGTTCCATCCATAACAGCTCGGAAGGGAGGGCTTCACCAGGGTCCCAGACAGGCTGCTGTGTCCTGGTAATGGGTGTGTTATTCTTTCCCGTGGCAGCTGTGTTTGGGTTACGTCGCCAAGGTCATGCATGAACAGAGTCCCATTCCACCCACCACAGCTAGTAAGGGTCGAGGGGTGTTCAGTAGGCTCCCAGAGAGGCTGCTGTGTCCTGGAAATGAGTGTTATTCTTTCCCGTAGCAGCTGTGTTGGGTGCATGCTTGGGTGAGGTCGCTAATGCCAAGAACAGCGCCCCAACAAGCCGCCAGAGAAGAGGGAGGGTCGAAGGGTTTCGCCAGGGTCCCGGGAGGCTGCTGTGACCTGGCAATGGGTGTTATTCTTTCCCGTAGTAGCTGTGTGTTGGGTGCATGCTTGGGTGAGATCGCTTGAGCCAAGAACAGCGCCCCAACCAGCCGCAACAGCAGAGGGAGGGTCAAGGGGGTTCACCAGAGTCCCGGGAGGCTGCTGTGACCTAGATTGGCGGGTCGCGGTGATGAGCGAGCAAACAAACCTCGTCTTGACAAGCGCAGCTGAGGCGGAGCACTACCACCACCACCACAACCACCCACCCCCTCTCCTCTCCTCCCACCTTTCCGTGCGTCACCGCCAGGGAAGTCATCAGTGTTTTTACCACAAGACGAGTTACTAGATTTTTTTCATGCGCGTGCAATCGTGTCCGACATCAAAGCTTACAGCGCGCACCTCTCGCCACAAGGAAGGCAGCGAGCGACGATGAGTGGTCAGGCATATTCTCAAGCATTTCGGGGCTTACACACACACTTACATTTGTTAAAAGTTTGGTATAGGTTATGTTAATATTTCCAAGGGTTGTTTTATGAGCCTAGTGGTAGTCTGACAAGACCTCTGCACCATGAACGTGAAAGAACACTCATTAGAACCCGACTCGTCTCCTTTGTGGCCTTTGGAAATAGTTGTTGTGAGAGCCTTAGATCCATATCCTCAAACACTTCGGGGCTTACACACTCACCCACATTTGTTAAGGCCTTGGTATAGGTTAAGTTTATATTTCCAAGGGTTGTTTTATGAGCCTAGTGATAGTTTGACAAGGCCTCTGCACAATGAACGCGAAAATACACTCATTAAAACCCGTCTCATCTCCTTTGTGGCCTTTGAAAAAAAAATGTTGTGAGTGTCGAAAGCGCCTGAGAACACGGACCTCAACTAACCAAGGAACTTTATGCCGTGTCGGCGGAGAGCAATGTTTGAGAAGCCGTGTAACATCCATCTCACTGAACACACTCTGTGCATCACCTCTCTCTCTCTCCCTCCCTTCTGAAGTTACCTGCTCTCTTGTTTTAGTCCCTTCACTCCCAGCTGTCTTCATTTCCATGGATATACTTTTTTCCTGCATGTCGAGGGAGCCACCAGAATGTGTGTTAGCTATGCCCCTCCCACCTCATTACCACGTCTCTCATAATGTAGTCCTTCCTTTTGTGTAAGTCTAATGCTTGGGTATACAGGTTCATATCCATTTGACATATACTTTCCTCCACAAGTTGACTGGCTAAAGGGTACCACCAAAACATGTAGAAACTATGCCCCTCCCACCTCATTACCACGTCTTTCGTTTGTGGTCCTTCCTATTGTGTTAGTCTAATGTTCGGGTATACAGGTCCATATCCATTTGACATTCACCTTCTCCGTAAGTTGACTGGCTACAGGGTGCCAACACAGTGTCTAGTAATCATGCACTCTTCACCTAATTGCCACGTCTTTCACTTCTAGTCCTTCCTATTGTGTTATTCTACTCTTTAGCGATACAGGTTCATATCCATTTGACATTCATCTCTTCAGTAACTTGACTGGCTGAAGGTTCGACAAAATTAATATGAACTAAGTATTTTCCACCTAATTACTATGTCTTTCACTTCTGGTCCTTCCTATTGTGTTATTCTACTCTTTGGCGATACAGGTTCACATCCATTTGACATTCACCTCTTCTGTAACTTGACTGGCTGAAGGTTCGACAAAATGTATAATGAACTAAGCATTTCACACCTAATTACTATGTCTTTCACTTCTAGTCCTTCCTATTGTGTTATTCTACTCTTTGGCGTTACAGGTTCATATCCATTTAACATTCTTCTCTCTGCGCTGACCGGCTGAAGGGCAAACATACGGATTCCCAGCCTTCAATTTTTAGTCTATTTCTATTCCTTCCTTCCGTGCTCTGTTGATGTTTGCCAGTGTACGTTCATAGCTTCATATCCACTTGACATACTCTCCTCCGCTCGTTGACTGTCTAAAGGTTAAGCTAAACACACACATTCCTGTCCTTCAACGTAACTCCACCTCGGCTCATTCTATCCACCACGCTGCCCTTCCCTTCCCTCCCTACTTCCCCCGTACTTCCTTTTCCCTTCTCCTCCCTTCATTTGCCTCAGCCTCCTCTGTACGTTGACTCACTAAAGAAAGGTTAAGGTAAACACGCATTCCTATCCGTCAATTTTTTACTCCTATATTCTTTCGTTTTGTGCTCTATTGATGTTCGTTAATACGTACAAGCTCATGTCCATTTGACACACATATATATACCTTCCTTCGTAAGTTGGCAGGTTAAAGGTCCCCCCCCCCCCATCTAATAACTAAGTCTTTCATGTACACTCCTTCCCTTTCTGCTTTATTCTGCTTTCTGTGTGGCGGTGTACATTCATTTCCACTTGACATTCTCCTTCTCTGTACGTTGAGACTAAAGATTAAGCTAAACACACACATCAGCAACGTAATTCCTCCTCGGGTCATTCTAGTCATTCTATCCTCAACGTTGCCCCCATTCACCATCGCTCATGCCTCGCTCACTCATGCCTCAACCACCACCATCACCAGCACCACCACCACCACCCACGGCTCCTCATCCTCGACCTTTCCTCCCTCACGCCACCCCTACACACCCTCACCCCGTCCCCTCCCCGCCCAGACTCACACCCACACCCTTAATCATCCAATAGTCTCAGACCGGCGAGGCTTGTTCTTTTAACACACACACACACACACACACACACACACACACACACACACACACACACACACACACACACACATACGCACACATTTGATAAGGCTTTCGTAGGAGCTTTGGGCATTTCCAGGGGTCGTTTTATGACTCTGGTAGTAGATTGACCCTTCTTCTGTACCACGAACGTGAAAAAAACAGTCATAAAAACCTGATTCATCTCATTTTTGACCTTTGGAAATCGCTGATGTGAGCGGCGGAGGCGTCTGAGCATAGCGACCACACTCTCCTCCCCCTTTCTCTCTCTCCTCCTCCCTCTTTCAGTAGTTTTATCAGCAATCCCTCCTCTTCTTCTTCCTCCTTATCATTATCACTCATTGCATGCTCGAGACATTTTAGGGTTGCCACCCGTTCCTTTAAATATGGATCCATTCCTTATTGGAGAGTGAGATGTTGCATTCCACATTTTTCTGACCTCAGGGTGGCAACCTGTCATTCAAAACAAGAGAGGCAGCTGGAGTGCGTGCGTGCTGTGCGGCTCCCAAATTTGTGCCAGCGAAACGTAACCATGCCCAGTTGTATTGTACTTGTGACTGCAAACTGAAAAGATAAATTTCTTGATGGCGGCAGTGTTAGCCAATATTTCTGAGCAGACATTCGTCACGAACGTCCTTCATTAGGCGAAGACTGTCGTCACGACAGTCCCTCATCATTCTTAAGTAGTCGGCAACGACGAATGTGCCGACAAGAAACTGTAAAAATTTGAAAAATGGCCAAGACAGTCGTCACGACTGTCTCAAGACAAGCCAAGACTGTTGACAACTGTCTTGACGACTGCCCCAGACCTCCATCAGACCTCAACCGGAAATGACGGTTGGTCCAGTCTCTTGCGGACTCTTGTCGTGAAAGTTTAGCATGGAATACTTTTTCGCGCTAACCCTCACGACTCCAGACTCCCCTCACGACGTCGGCGCAGCATTCGGCGACCGTTTCAAGACCTCTTTCCAGACATGCCCGACCCTTTCACATCAACACCCAAGACCTCGTGTACTCTAGAGTCGTGGGTAGTCGTGGCCCAGAGTCGGCACAGTGTGAACGGGGCTTAATTCTTTCCCTTCTTTCCCCTTCCCTTCCCTAATTTTGTCAGCCATTTCTCATCCTCCTAGTCACTTGCGTTCCTTCCTTTCTCAACAAGCGTGTCCTCGTGTCCATATCCTCGTTCTCTGATGCCGTCCTCTCACTCGTTGAAATGCAGCTCACCTCTTTTTTAGTCGTGGTGTAACAAGTCTTTCGCCCACTTCCTAGTCCGCTGTTTTCATTCTCTCTCCCCTCTGTTCAGCCCCTCGAGGGAACACGCGGCCTGCAAGTGTGTTCTCCCTTCCCCTTATTCCCCTTCCCTTCTTCTTAGCCCCCTTTCCTTCTACTTCTTCCTCCTTCCCCTCCATTCTTTTCCCTCCTTCCCTGTCTCTCTCCCTTCCTTTCTCCTCCCTTATTCCCCGTTCCTTCCTTTCTCTCCTTCCCATCCCTTATTTCCCCCCCTTCTCTGTCTCTCTCTCTTCCTTTCCCCTTTCATTCTTTCCCCGTTTCTTCATTTCTCTCCTTCCCCCTCCCTCCTTCCTCTGGCTCTTCCCGTCTTTAGTTCCCTCTTTCCTTTCCCCTTCCTTGACGTGCCTCTCCTTCCTTCCCGTCCATTCTCTCTCCTCCTCCCTTTTTTTCCCCGTTCATTCCTCTTTCTCCTGTTCCTTCTTTCTTACCGCTCCTTCCCCGTCCCTTCCTCTCCCTCCTTCCTTCCCTTCTAATCTTCCTTCCCCTTCCTTGCCTTTCATTTCCCGTTCCTTCCTCTCCCTCCTTCCTTTCCCTTACCCTCCCTTTTTCCCTTACCATCCCTCCTCCCCCTTGCCTTCCCTTCCCCTCAAACCATCCTTTCCTAACCCTTCATTTGTCTATTAGCTTGTCCTTCGTTACTTTTTCCTTCCCATTGCAAGAGTGATCCTTTCCCCTCTCTCCCTCCTTCCTCCCTCCCTTCTTAATTTCCCTTCCCCTTCTCCCTCTTTCCTTCCCTTCATGTCTCTCTTAGCTTGTCCTCCGCCCCGTTGCCCTCCTCGTTGCAAGTGTTCGTGCGTGCGCCGGAGATCAACAGATTCAGCGTGTTAGCATTGTGGTGAGTCAGGGCGGGAAGGTTCACTGCTCGGCACGAACTAATATTTGTAAACACTTGATCCCTCGTGGGTGTCGGATCAGCCTGGCGACGGTTGCACTGGATTCCTTTAAGCCGGTATTTCACGAGGATGCTTTTGGTGCAGCATGCCTCTTCCGTGAACAGAAGTCACGGAGTGGACTCGTGCTCATGAACCAGAGGGGGTACTAGAACGGGTTGGCTGGAGCTATTTTTCTGCTGCGCAGGCAGCCCGCCGCTCGTCTCACTCTACCCTGATTGGCCGGCTGGTTCAAATGCTCCTCCCACCTCAATGACTTCGCTCTCGCTCTCGCCTCTCCTCTCCTCTCCTCTCCTCTCTCTCTACTTATACTACTTCGAGTAGTTATAGGTAGGGATGGACTTTGCATATATCGTATTTATTCCTGGTTAGGTTCTGATAAGTCTTTTGCAATCCAATGTTGTCGCTCCACAATACTACTCGTGACCACTTGTGATTCATTCACCTTCTGATTTCTCTGTCTTTAAAACTGTTAACTATTACATTTAAATCTCCAGCAGTATTTGTACTAACTGAGCGCCTTTCAAATTCATCTCATTCATCTAGGTGAGGTGAGGGAGGGAGGAAGGAAGGGTGAGGTGTGAATTTAAAGTAAATGCATTTTTGTTTTCGGTGTACGAATAACTATACTAAAACATAATATGACTGACAGAAATTAATCAACATTTATTTCTAATTGAAAGTAGGTATACGGTCCCTGAAAGTCAAGGTCAAGACCAAGATCGCCAGGTGCCCATCAAACGTAGCATCCTCGTGTGATTAGTGCATGTCATGTTCGCACAGCAGCTGCGCGAAAGTCACCGCCCGAAGGTCTGGGTCCCGAGCAAAATCGTTCCTTGAAATACCGGCTTTACTAACACACTGACGCATTCACTCCCCTCTGGCGGCCGTGGACTGCTGCGTCATGTGGTTATTGATGTTTGAGGCGTGTATTCTCAGCTGCAACAAATTTCCCAAGGCCACAAAGGAGATTAGTCACGTTCTCATGAGTTGTTGTTTTTTCAAGTTCATGGTGCGGAAGCCTTGTCAAACTATCTCTACGTCCATAACACTACCCATGGAAATGCCTACAACCTTTACCAAACGCTTTCACCTCTCACAATCAATATTTCTCAAGGCCACAAAGGAGATTAGTCGGGTTCTCATGGGTGTTATTTTCACGTTCATGATGCAGAAGGCCTATCAAAGTATAACTAGGCTCTTTACTCATGGAAATACTAACATAACAACCTCTACGAAAGCCTTACCATATGTGGGTGTGTGAGCCCTGAAATGTTTAAGACTATAAGTGTTAAAGAGAAGAGGAATATGTGGCGTGGTGTTAGATATAGGAGGAGTATGACGCGTGAAGGTGAGGATAGAGGAATGTGAATTTTGAAGGTGTGAAGGTGTTATTTTTTCACAGTGAAGGAAGCAGCTCAAGGAGAAAATAAATAATAGCAATAATGAGAAAAAAACGCTAAACACTGCCCTTATAAAAAAATTAAAAAAAGAGTTCAGAGGAGTGGCCAAAAGGGAGATGAACTTCAGACAGAGGTCAGTTTTGGTTAGTTAGTTCGTTAGTTTGTTGGTTACTGGCAAATTCTGACGAACTTTTTTTCTAACCCGCCAGCAAAGAACCTAAACTCCCCCTCAACACACACATATCCCTTCCCTCCTCCTTCCCGTCCCTTCCCCTTTCCTTTCCTTCTTCATTCACTTTCTTTCCCTCCTTCACCCGTCCCTTCTCTTCCTCCTTCCCCGTCTCCTCTTCCTTTCCTTTCCCTCCTTCCCGTTCCGTCTTTTCCATCCTTTCCCGTGAGAACAAAGAGGAGTATGAGGTTGAAAGGTGTGTGGTGTTAGTTATATAGTTAGTTAGTTAGTTTGTTAGCTAGTTAGTGGCACATTTTGACTAATCTTTTTCTACCCGCCCGGAAATAGCCTAAACGCCCCCATGCCTACACACATCGGTGGTCACTGCCCCCAAAAGCCCCTACGCTATTATATGAGTGGGTAAACAGTGACAGACCCCAGCACACACACACACACACACACACACACACACACACACATGGTTGCTGCTCTCCCCTGCCCCGCCCTGCCCCCCCTCCGCCGCCCTCATGGCATACTTGAGGCTGTTGGTGTGACGCGCCCCGCTCCTCACCACCACGAGAAGGATGTTGGTGGAGCACTGAACTTGCTTTCATTCTTCCTTTTCTCGAGGTTATTTGAGTTCTAGCGGTGACTTCTGGGTCCATTTGTAAGGTGCATTTGTATGCTTACATGTGACTGAAACAATGAAGAACAACACCGCTTATTTCACTTGACTTCCATAGTAAATCATTTTGAAGGCCTAGGAGCTTTACTTTTCTTTTTCTTTCTTTCCCTCTTCGCTTACTTGACTTACTCGTTGGTTCTAGGTCCATTTCAAAGGCCATTCAAGCTTAAAAATTACTACAGCGATGAAAAAAAAAACAGCTTCTTTAATACGACTTCACTTGTTTATCATTTGGAAGTCCATGACTAAAACCCTGGAAGAAACACAAATTTATGCTTCATTAGTTAATCAATTGGAAGATATCTAATGTTTAAAAATGGCTTAAACCAATATTATATAATATATTCTTTTATACGACTTCACTTGTTCATCATTCGGAATTCTTCTCATGTTTAAAACTTATTAAAACCATGATAAAATACAGTATTGTGGCATCCCCGGTGTAGAAGCTTTGTCACACTATCACTCGGCTCATACAACAACTCACGGAAATAATAACACAATCTCTACTAAAGCGTTATCAGAACCTTTAGACCCGCCCTCGCCGCCACGCCAGCCCAGTGCGGGACGAGCTCAACACTCTGCCGCTGGGATGACAAGAGCTCGAGGCCGTTCACCTTACTGAGAGAGTAGAGTAGGTGCTTCCTTGTTGTTCCCGCGGCGACTGAATTCCTAATGGGCATGTCTGCGAGGAACTACTGGGAGAATATGTTTGTTTGTGTGTGAGTGAATGTATGTATGTATGTGTATGCATGTGTGTGTGAATGTATGTATGCTTGTATGTATGGGCAGGAGGATGGTGGGAGGAGATGAGAGAGAGAGAGAGAGAGAGAGAGAGAGAGAGAGAGAGAGAGAGAGAGAGAGAGAGAGAGAGAGAGAGAGAGAGAGAGAGAGAGAGAGAGAGAGAGAGAGAGAGAGAGAGAGAGAGAGAGAGAGAGAGAGAGACGGACAGACAGACAGACAGAGAGAGCATCATGGATTAGGTAACAAACAAAAAATAAAGATAATCTAACAACAAACAAGAACGAGAAATGGACTCGGCGGGACACAGCACGCGGAGAACTGCCATCAGGAGGACAGCCAACGCAACAGTGACGACCCAGAACACGTACACGTCAGGGCGGGCGGAGGGCGAGCAGGTGGAGAGATTACATTAGATCATTTGCCGGAGCAGGATGGAGTACACTAACATCAAACAGAGAAAGGTAGAGGAACAGACAACTGGGAAAGGCCTTTGTAATAGACTAGTAATAACTTACGATGGTGAATATTAGAGTATTGCAGTCACTTAAGTTAGAGCATTTGCCGGAGCAGGATGGCGTAATCTAACATCAAACAGAGAAAGGTGAAGGAATAGAGATGGACCATTGAGAAAGACCTCTGTTCTGCCATAGACTGACGATATGAAGTTTATTTACAGTGTCAATCCCTAAAGTTAGAGCATTTGCCAGAGCAGGATGAAGAAGTCTAACACCTAACATAGAAAGGTGGAGGACGTTGGGAAAGGCCTTTGTTTTGTATTGGACTAGCAAGGCCTTAAGATGAAGATTAGATTAAGTTTGAGTATTTGCCAAACCACGATGGAGTATAATATCAGGGAAAGGTGGAGGACGTTGGGAAAGGCCTTTGTTTTGTATTGGACTAACAAGGCCTTAAGATGAAGATTAGATTAAGTTTGAGTATTTGCCAAACCACGATGGAGTATAATATCAGAGAAAGGTGGAGGACGTTGGGAAAGGCCTTTGTTTTGTATTGGACTAGCAAGGCCTTAAGATGAAGATTAGATTAAGTTTGAGTATTTGCCAAAGCACGATGGAGTATAATATCAGAGAAAAGTGGAGGACGTTGGGAAAGGCCTTTGTTCTGCAGTAGACTAGCAATGCCTGAAGATGAAGATTATATTAAGTTAAGAGTATTTGCCAAAGCACGATGGAGTAATATATCAAACAGAGAGGGGTGGATGACGTTGGGAAAGGCCTCTATGCTGCAGTGGACTAGTCATGACCGAAGATTATGAAGATCAGAGTGGGGTTAGGTTAGGTTAGGTGGGGTTAGGAGAGGTGGAGGACGTTGGGAAAGGCCTCTATGCTGCAGTGGACTAGTACCTAATGGGTGAAGATTATGAAGATCAGAGTGGGGTTAGGTTAGGTTAGGTGGGGGTTAGGAGAGGTGGAGGACGTTGGGAAAGGGCTCTATGCTGCAGTGGACTAGTAATGGGTGAAGATTATGAAGATCAGAGTGGGGTTAGGTTAGGTTAGGTGGGGTTAGGAGAGGTGGAGGACGTTGGGAAAGGCCTCTATGCTGCAGTGGACTAGTAATGGGTGAAGATTATGAAGATCGGATTGACTAGTGGCGTTAGGTGGGGTCAGGTTCACGGGAGCTGCCTTGTATACGCCCACGTACCTCTTGCAGACTCCTTGGTTAGTATTGGCAGACACTTCCCCTCACATCAACTATTTCCAAAGGCCAAAAAGGGGACCAATTGGGTTCTCATGAGAGTGTTTTCAGGTTCATGGTACAGAAGCAGAATCAAACTACTACTAGGACCAATAAAATACTCCTGGAAATACCGAAAACTCATACGAAAACCGTGTCAAGTATGTGAGCTCGGGCGCCGAAAAGGGTTAAGATTCGTTTTAGGTCCGTGCCAGTATCTCATGACCTACTTTATGAAACATCAGTATCTCTTCATATATCTTTTCTACAAACCTTTAACAGTCATGGAAACGCTTTGAAAATCCAATTCAAGGACTTTTTTTTTACTCCTGCAAGTAGGGGATAATGTTTACGAAAGCGCGTAGCCTCCTCTGGTGGCGGCCGCGGCGACGCTGCAGCCGGTGTTGCGAGAAATACCTCCTTGCTGAAATAAGTCATATATACATGTCCAAGGGGTGGGCGTAGCCACCCCTGGTTAGAATGAGGGGGTCGAGGGGGGCGCAGCCCCCCCGTTAGTAGGTCGTAAAGTTCGGTTGGAGTAGTTTAACTATGCTCCCCGACCCTAAACCCTCTGCGAGCTATTTCACGGCTGCGGCGACTGCAGAGTCGCCGCGGCCATTGCCAGAGGAGGCGACGCGCTTTCGTAAACATACAGCACGTTTGTAAGCTCCCCAACCAAACACAAAACACGACGAAAATTCCTTGTATAGTGTTTTTTTCACATTTGTTACCTTTTTTTATGCCCTTGAACTGACTCCTCTGCTGTAAGGGAAAAAAAAAAAAACTATACAAGGAATTTTCGTCGTGTTTTGTGTTCGGTTGGGGAGCTTACAAACGTGCTGTACCGGACTGTAAGACTGGCCCTTAACATCAGGTTCTTTGTTTTCGCTACCTTTTATTTGCATTATATTCGTCACACATGAGTCATCCCTTTACTTTTAGTTGTTGTTGTTTTCATGGGAACCCTGGAGCCGAGATTTAGGTCAGATGAGAGTGTGACGTCATCATGCTGTGCGTGGAACGACTGTGTATTCTTGTACTATTTCCACGAGAAACTATATAGAGGTGTACAGATAGAACCTAGAAGAGGGTAAGTGGAGGAAGAAAAGGAGGAAGAGGAGGAAGCAGCGGAAGAGGTGGAAGAAGACTTTAATCCAGACCCAATAATTCGCAGATAAAACTTTCTTCTCATAAGGATCGAACCCCATTTTGCTTCCCCATCTCTTTCATAACATTTACCCGTTCGGTCATTTTTTCCGACATACTCATAGAATAAGTTCCGCACAATGGCAATATAAATAAAAAAAAGCTGCATGCTGAACTTTCATCAACATCAAATGAAACTCCTATGATGTGAAAACTCAATGAATCAATGAAAGAAAAGAAAAAAGAGAAAAAGCACTTGATGGCAGCTATTTTTTTCGTGTGTTTGTGGGAGGAGAAGTGGTGGACAGACTTTTTGTGTGTTATTGTTTTACCTTTGAGCTGCTTCCTGTGATGCGAAAATAAACAGATAAATGGGAGAGAAAAAAAGGAGAAAAGCACATGATGGTGACTGCTTTCTGATTGTGGGAGAAGTGGTTTAGTTTTTTGGGGTGTTATTGTGTTACCCTTGAGCTGCCTCCTGTGATGCGAAAATAATTAGATAAATGGGAGAGAAAAAAATAGAAAAAGCACATTATGGTGACTGTTTTCTGATGGTGGGAGAAGTGGTTATCGTTTTTGTGTGTGTGCTGTGTGCTAGTGTTTGCCTGCTATGATGCGAAAATAAATATATAAATGGGAGAGAGAAAAAAAAAGAAAAAAACACATGATGGTGAGTGTTTTCTGATAGTGGGAGAAGTGGTTGGTGTTTTTTAGTGAGTGTGTTTTGTTTTGTCTTTGAGCCGCCTCCTGTGATGCTAATAAATTAATAAATAATTAACAGTGCATATCCTTAACCCAACAAGAGGACACTCGACTCATACATGACAACTCCTAGGCCGGTATTCTCAGACGCTTCTGTCTCTCATACCAAGTTTTTCCACGGGGGTCAAAGCAGATCAGTCTGATTCTCATGAGTGTTTTTTTGGGTCCATAGTACAGATAGGAGGTCAGACTACCACCCGGGTCATTAAACTACCCCTGGCAATACCCACAACACCTACGAAAGCTGTGTGTGTGTGTGTGTGTGAGAGAGAGAGAGAGAGAGAGAGAGAGAGAGAGAGAGAGAGAGAGAGAGAGAGAGAGAGAGAGAGAAATAAATAAATAAATAAATAGATAGAGAGCAAGGCTGAAAGAAAGGAGAACTAGAATGAAATAGAGAAGATAAAAATAAAGAGACGGACGACTAAAGAGATGTGGGCCCCGATGCGAATGTTAGGAAACTCTAGCGAGCCGTCCTCGTGAGCGTCACCACTCTCACTGGTGTTTTCTCTCGGCAGGTGTGTGGGTGCAATGTACACCTGAATGGTGTTAATTGGTGAGCAGATTCCTACCAAGTAAAATCAATCCATCAATCAATCAGAGAAGGAAAATATAATAAAAAAGAAAAATTGGAATGAGAAAGAAAAGGGAAACGGATGCTGCGTCGCAAGCCGTCGCGAGGATTCCTTTGGATGCTTGTGCGCGTTTCCCAGGCCCGTCGGTCTTCCATCCCTGAACCGATAAACGCGGTGACCGGCGCCTTCACAGTAATTATGATTAATTTTATAATCCAGTCTGGTAGTTTTAAGAAGCGAGTTCTTGCATCCTCGCCTCGGCGGGGGTGTGGAGCGCCAGCGAGCCCAAGGTCTCCCTGGCGAGCATGGCAGGAATGGAGGGCTCCAGGCAGGGCTCCTCGGCGTCCCTCCGGGCCCCGACGGAGGTGCCGGAGATCTTCCGGCTACAAACCCGGGCAGGTGGAGCTCGTTAGCCGTGGTAGGCAATCTGCCTAGGAGAGCAAACTCTATACAAACCCGGGCAGGTGAGGCTCGTTACCCGTGGAAGGTAATTCAAAACTCCTGGGACCCTTAGCAAACTATATACAAACCCGTTGTTTTTTTATATATATATTTTTTTTCATTTTGACATTTTGCATCGATGTAACAACACCTTATACATAGATATATGTTTATTATATATATTTTTTTTCATTTTGACATTTCGATGTAACAACACCATACATAGATAATGCAGGTATTGCTAACGAGCCGTGGAGGAGGATATTCACCTGCTTCCTTTGCGTCACCAATCAGTACTGAGACATTCTGGGCCTGGGCAGGTGCGGCTCGTTAGCCCTGCCCTGTACGTGGCAATTCACCTGGAGAGCAACCTCACTCTATACAAACCCTGGCAGGTGAGGCTCGTTAGCCAGTGGTACAATTAACAGCAAAATCATATAATTAGTATTGTTCTCCTGGATTGTAATTTTCCATAAGTACAAATTATTATACAAATTCAATGAAAAGTAGCTAAGTTGAGCAGCAGCAACCTAGGAGAGCAAACTCTATACAAACCCGGGCAGGTGGAGGTCGTTAGCCGTGGTAGGCAATTCACCTAGGAGAGCAAACTCTATACAAACCCGGGCAGGTGAGGCTCGTTAGCCGTGGAAGGCAATTCACCTAGGAGAGCAAACTCTATACAAACCCGGGCAGGTGAGGCTCGTAAGCCGTGGAAGGCAATTCACCTAGGAGAGCAAACTCTAAACAAACCCGGGCAGGTGGAGGTCGTTAGCCGTGGTAGGCAATTCACCTAGGAGAGCAAACTCTAAACAACCCCGGGCAGGTGGAGGTCGTTAGCCGTGGTAAGCAATTCACCTAGGAGAGCAAACTCTAAACAAACCCGGGCAGGTGGAGGTCGTTAGCCGTGGTAGGCAATTCACCTAGGAGAGCAAACTCTAAACAAACCCGGGCAGGTGGAGGTCGTTAGCCGTGGTAGGCAATTCACCTAGGAGAGCAAACTCTAAACAAACCCGGGCAGGTGGAGGTCGTTAGCCGTGGGAGGCAATTCACCTAGGAGAGCAAACTCTAAACAAACCCGGGCAGGTGGAGCTCGTTAGCCGTGGGAGGCAATTCACCTAGGAGAGCAAACTCTAAACAAACCCGGGCAGGTGGAGGTCGTTAGCCGTGGTAGGCAATTCACCTAGGAGAGCAAACTCCGAACAATAAACCCGGGCAGGTGGAGCTCGTCAGCCGTGGGAGGCAATTCACCTAGGAGAGCAAACTCTAAACAAACCCGGGCAGGTGGAGGTCGTTAGCCGTGGTAGGCAATTCACCTAGGAGAGCAAACTCGGAACAAGACACGCGGGCAGGTGGTGCGCGGCAGCCGGGGGAGGCAATTCACCTGGAGAGCAAACTCTAACAACAAACCCGGGCAGGTGGAGGTCGTTAGCCGTGGTAGGCAATTCACCTAGGAGAGCAAACTCTATACAAACCCGGGCAGGTGGAGGTCGTTAGCCGTGGTAGGCAATTCACCTAGGAGAGCAAACTCTATACAAACCCGGGCAGGTGGAGGTCGTCAGCCGTGGGAGGCAATTCACCTAGGAGAGCAAACTCTAAACAAACCCGGGCAGGTGGAGGTCGTTAGCCGTGGGAGGCAATTCACCTAGGAGAGCAAACTCCGAACAACAAACCCGGGCAGGTGGAGCTCGTCAGCCGTGGTAGGCAATACACCTAGGAGAGCAAACTCCGAACAACAAACCCGGGCAGGTGGAGCTCGTCAGCCGTGGTAGGCAATCTGCCTAGGAGAGCAAACTCCGAACAACAAACCCGGGCAGGTGGAGCTCGTCAGCCGTGGTAGGCACTCTGCCTAGGAGAGCAACAAACCGAACAACAAACCCGGGCAGGAGCTCGTCAGCCGTGGTAGGCAATCTGCCTAGGAGAGCAAACTCCGAACAATAAACCCGGGCAGGTGGAGGTCGTCAGCCGTGGTAGGCAGTCTGCCTAGGAGAGCAAACTCTAAATAAACCCGGGCTTGTGGTGCTCGTTATACTGTCGTAGACAATCCACGCGATGGGAACACCAAAGAAAAGGAAAATAAAAAAACACCAGAAAAATGGAAAATACAGAAACGAAACATCAAGAAAAGAAACAAAAAGATCATCCACCTTTAGGCCCTAACATCGCCAAAATTATGGGTGGGTCTCTTCTGGGGAGAAAGCGGCTCACCCAGACCAAAGAACATCAACAAAAGGATGATATGAATAAATGAACATAAAAAAAACAAAGAAAAACACATCAAGGAAAGAAAAATATAACAAACATCATCCACCTTCCGGCCCTGACTAACATCACCAAAATTATGGGTGGGTCTCTTCTGGGGAGAAAGCGGCTCACCCAGACCAAAGAACATCAACAAGGGATGTTATCGAAAATAACACCCAAAAATATGGAAAAGAACAGAAAAATATCGAAAAGAAAAGCAACAGAAATAAATGAACAACATCAAGAAAGAGAAATACAAACAAACATCATCCACCTTTCGTCACTAACAAACATCACCAAAATTATGGATGGGTCTCTTCTGGGAGGAAAGCGGCTCATCCAGACCAAGGAACATCAACAAAAGGATGATGGGAAAAAAATAACAACAAAAACATCAAAAAGAAGTAAAAGAAAGAAAAAGAACAGGAAAACATCGAAAAAGAAAACAAAAGCAATAAAAAGAACGAAAAAAACGACATCAAGAAAATAAAATAAAACAAACATCATCCACCTTTCGGCCCTAACAACATCTCCAAAATTATGGGCGGGTCTCTTCTGGGAGGAAAGCGGCTCACCCAGACCAACGAACATCAACAAAAGGATGATAGGAAAAAAGAACACCAAAAAAGAACATCAAAAAAGAAAACCAACAGCAAGAAAACACAAAGGAAAAAAGAAAGAAAAAGAAAAGAAAAAGAATACAAATAGAAAAAAAGAAAAGAAAGAAAGAAAAGGAAAAGAAAAAACAAAATAACAAAATAAAATAAAAATAAATAAACAAAATAATATAAACAAATAAATAAATAAATACAGAATATAGTAAAGTTAACTAACTGACTCTAACTGCTTAGCTAACTATCAAACTATCTGTTTAACTAACCTACCTAACTAACGGTAATACAGCTGTTTGACTACCCATTAACAAACAAACTAACAAACCACTTAACGATCTAACATGGATAGTGAGGTAAGGTGGGATTAGACTTACAGGAGCTGCCTTGTATAGACTAACCGGCCTCTTGCAGACTCCTTACGTTCTTATGTTCTTTTACGTTTAAGAATATGGCCCTTAAGCCCCATTCACACCTGTACTAATACCTGACTGGTTGGGTGACTCTTCTACCTCTGCCTGCCTCCCCTCCTGCTACTGTCTCCGCTATCAGCACACAATCTACGCTCCCCCATAAAACCCATACCTAACCTAACCTAACCTTCTGTATACCCCCTTCATACCTGTGCTAATACCTGGCTGGTTGGGTGACTCCTTCTACCTCTGCCTGCCTCCCCTCCTGTTACTCTCTCCGCTATAGGCACAAATCTTCCCTCCCCCATAAAACCCACACCTAACCTAACCTAACCTTTCTGTATACCCCCATTCACACCTGTACTAATACCTGGCTGGTTGGGTGACTTCTACATCTGCCTGCCTCCTCCTGTTACTGTCTCCGCTATCAGCACACAATCTTCCCTCAACCATAAAACCCACACCTAACCTAACCTAACCTTCCTAACCTAACCTTACTGTATACCCCTTCATACCTGTGCTAATACATGACTGGCTCACTTCCCTACATTCAACCACTAACCCCCCCCTCACCCACCCACCCACACACACACACACACGCATAAAACTATCAAACCCTCATTTAAAACAATATGTCAAACACTCACAAGAAAAAACACCAGGACGCAACACTGTATAAGGCAAAGATGATGGTGGGAAGAGGGGTGAAGGGGGGGGAGGTCACACGATAACCTACGCATTACCCCTGCGCGCTCCTCCGTCCCCTTGGCCCGTGACCCCGCGCAGGTAACAGCAGACCCCCTCAGCCGACGACACAGGACCGATTGTGGCACGCAGGTTACCTCAGTTTACCTTTCCCAGGCATATCCATTTCACTGACCCACGCGTGAGGAGGAGGAGGAGGATAAAATAGCAAAGGAAAAAGACGACGAGGTTGAGGTCAAGAAAGGGGAGCTAGCGAGAGGGAGGAAAAGGAGGAGGAGGAGGAGGAGGAGGAGGAGAAACCCAACGTGGCGGGTGAGGTAGTGTAGGCTGCGGGGTCAACTAAGCTCCACACCATTATCACCTATTTTCAAGAATAAAAAAAAAAGTCCTTGAATTGGATTTTCAAAGCGTTTCCATGACTGCTGAAGGTTTGTAGAAAAGATATATGAAGAGATAGTGATGTTTCATAAAGTAGATTATGAGATACTGGCACGGACCTAAAACGAATCTTTACCTCGAAATGTTTCAGAATATGGCCCCTTATGTTCTTACGAGTATAGAGGTTTTGCAGTGACGTCACGAAATAGCGTCGTCTGCACCTTGTGCGTCGTCTGCAGACCCGCTGGTGGTCACCTCCCCAGCAGAGTGAGCAGACGGACCACGTGTGCCCCCTCCCTAAGTCACTACCCGCGGGCAACTGGCAGGACCTGCAGCATCATTTGTGTTAAGTGATTACGCGAGATCGCTTGAGAATGCTGCGAAGCTAAGATACATCGAACAAATCAGTGCTTTTGTGGTTCATGAAGTGTGATTCCAGAAGTGGCTCGGCGAGTGTTAATGCCTTCACCTGGCTGTATTTCGTGTAATAATTCTCTCAAATACGGTGGACGGCCAGTAATCAAAGCTTGGTGTGTCAAAACACATAACTTAAATACTATCCTTGCTTTTATTGGCAACCAGTGGAGCTCTATCAGAACAGGAGTAATTCTCTCTCGTGGTGGAGTTCCTTGATTAATCTCGCTGCTCTATTTAAGACCATCTGTAATTTCCTTAATTGGAGCTTTGGCAGGTTATAGTGGATTGAGTTGCAATAGTCCACTCTTGATATGATATTGTTAATCAACAATTTCTTGATAGAATCTTCATCCAGGTATTTCTTGATAAAAGCAATATTTCTAAGGTGATATCCGGCAATCCTTACGACATTATTTATCTGACATTTCAGTGTCAAATTGGAATCCAACAACACTCCCAAGTCACGAACACTTTCAACAATATGAATTTCATTACCACCTATAATCATGTTACCGTCACGAAAATAACGTAGTGTCCTTCTTCCCCACAAGCATGAATTCAGTCTTATCATCGTTTAATTTCAATTGCTTATAATGCATCCAATCCTTGACTGATTTAATAACACTATTGATCTTAGCACTTGTATTTTCAATATCAGTGATGGAAAAGTAGAACTGGGTGTCATCAGCAAATAACTTGAATCCTACACCATGTTGTTGTAGTATCCTGGATAAACTAATCGTGTATATACAAAATAAAATAGGTCCCAGCACACTTCCTTGTGGAGCTCCTCTTGTCAGAGCTTCATGTGAAGAAAAACAATTTCCAATTTGCACACAATAACTTCTGGTTTGTAAATAACTCTACTTTAACGCATTGTCTACCACTCCAATGTTCCTTAAGTCTTTTACAAGCAATTCATGAACAACCGTATCAAATGCTGCACTAAGATCTCACTGTAAAAATAAATGTTTTTGGGAAAACGCGATAACATGTTTTCCGCTGTTACACTTCTAAAACACAAATACGCGTATTTATATAAACAACCATGTTTTACTAAAAACAGGATGGTTTCATAAACATAGGTGTTCCATTATAAACACATGGTGTTTAATACCGTTTATTCAAAAACACAAAAAGCTGTTTATGGGTTTGTTACACTTCTAAAACACCTTTAGGTGTTTTAGAAGTGTTAATGTGTTTAAGTAAAAACACACAGTAGTTTATCTTAAAACATTTGTTTTGCATTAAACAACAGCATTGTTTCAACAAATTATTTTTGATTGCAATTACATCACTGTCAAGATTTTACTCATTAATAAGTAAAATTGTGACAATGATGTAATTGTAGTCATTAATAATTTACTGAAAAATTGCTTTAGTTAATACAAAATATGTTTTAAGATAACCTAATGTGGATATTTACTCACTCACATTAGTGCTAAAATAAACATTTATATGAAATTTGCAAAGAAGAGAGAGAGAGAGAGAGAGAGAGAGAGAGAGAGAGAGAGAGAGAGAGAGAGAGAGAGAGAGAGAGAGAGAGAGAGAGAGAGAGAGAGAGAGAGAGAGAGAGAGAGAGAGAGAGAGAGAGAGAGAGAGAGAGAGAGAGAGAGAGACTTTACTTCATTAGAATTTTAAATAACGTTCCGTTCAGGTAAACAAGAAAATAATCAACTTATTTTATAGATCTACCCTTGAGTCAATTTTGATTTTTTCTATCTCTACTTGGTACAAAAGGCTAACTTTAGCAGACAAAAATAAACTGAACAAAATAGTTAAAAAAGCTAAAAAGTTAGGGGCATCAGTAACATTCACAGCTTGGCTGGAGTAGGTAGGAAGACACCTACCGAACGGGCGCAAGCCACTCCCGGTGAGGTATATATGGGAGGTGAGAAGGGAGCTGAAGCCCTCCAAAGACCCTTCCCATGTCCTCACTAACCGTTTCCCTATTGTCTCACCAACACCTGAGAGTAGTTCAGCATGCACTCTAAAGACAGATCCTCTCTTTATCCACACCACACTACATTCACATAACATATACACCTTTTTCCAAAATTCAAAATTCAAAATGGCTCAATTAAGCAATGCCTCGGAGTCCCCGCCTGAGGGGGGGACCACAAATTCCCCCAGGGAGGACTCCCCTTCTGGCTGCCGACCCGAGAGGTGTCTTGATAACTCCTCGAACCTCTTTCTTCTCAATTTCTGCAACATTCGCGGTCTTCGCTCTAATTTTCATTCTGTGGAACATCATCTCTCCTCCTCTAAACCTCACCTTCTCTTCCTCACCGAAACACAGGTTTCTGAGGCTACTGACAGCAATCTCTACTCTGTTCCCTCCTACTATCTCTATCCTAAATTTCAATCCAAAGCTGGATGTTGCGCCTACGTGCGCAACGACATCACTTGCTCTCGTGCCCACGACCTTGACTCTTCTGAATTTTCCACCATCTGGTTAAGACTTCACTGTCATTCTATTACTAAATACATCTGTGCTGTTTATCTCTCACCTAACTCTACCAACTATGTAAAATTCTTTGACTATTTGAATTATAAAGTGGAGCACATCTTGACCCACTCTCCCTTCGCTGAAATCTCCATCCTAGGAGATTTCAATGTTCACCACCAGCTTTGGCTTTCATCCTCTTTCACTGACTATCCTGGTGAACAAGCCTACAACTTTGCTATCCTCAACGACCTAGAGCAGTTGGTCCAGCACCCTACACGTATTCCTGACCGTCTTGGAGATCGGCCCAACATTCTAGACCTCTTCCTTACCTCAAACCCTTCTGCTTATTCTGTCAAACTGTTCTCTCCGTTGGGCTCCTCCGATCACAATCTTATTTCTGCATCCTGTCCTATCGCTCCTGTACATCCTCTGGACCCACCGAAGAGGCGATGCTTCTGGCATTTTGCTTCAGCTCGGTGGGACGACCTGAGGATGTACTTTCCGATTCCCGTGGAATGATTATTGCTTCCAGGATAGAGATCCCTCTGTGTGTGCTCAGCGCATCACAGAGGTGATTGTCTCTGGAATGGAGGCATACATTCCTCGTTCTTTCTCTACTCCTCACGCTAAAAAGCCTTGGTTTAATCACGCTTGTTCTCGTGCTGTCAATGATAGAGAGGTAGCTCACAAAAGATACCAAAGCCTTCAAACTAATGCTAATTATGAACTTTACATTTCTGCCCGAAATCGTGCCAAATCTATTCTCCGACTAACCAAAAATTCTTTCATTAATAGAAAATGTCAAAACCTTGCTTTCTCTAACTCTTCCCGTGACTTCTGGCATCTAGCCAAAACATCTCCTCCAACTTCACTTCTTCATCTTTCCTCCACTCCTCAGTCCTGACGGCAACACTGCCGTCTCATCTATCTCTAAGGCTGAACTCTTCTCTCAAACTTTTTCTAAAAACTCCACTCTGGACGATTCTGGGCATATTCCTCCTACTCATCCCCCCTCTGACTCCTTTATGCCTGTTATAAAGATTCTTCAAAATGATGTTTTCTATGCCCTCTCTGGCCTCAATCCTCAGAAGGCTTATGGACCTGATGGAGTGCCTCCTATTGTCCTTAAAAACTGTGCCTCCGTGCTGTCACCCTGCCTGGTCAAACTCTTTCGCCTCTGCCTGTCAACATCTACCTTTCCTTCTTGCTGGAAGTATGCCTTCACACAGCCTGTACCTAAGAAGGGTGACCGCTCCAATCCCTCAAACTACCGTCCTATTGCTTTACTTTCTTGTCTATCTAAAGCTTTTGAATCAATCCTTAACCGTAAGATTCAAAAGCACCTTTCCACTTGACCTTCTATCTGATCGCCAGTATGGGTTCCGCAAGGGCGTTCTACTGGTGATCTCCTAGCCTTCTTAACTGACTCTTGGTCATCCTCTCTTAGCCGTTTCGGTGAAACTTTTGCTACTGCGCTGGACATATCAAAAGCTTTTGATAGGGTCTGGCACAAATCTTTCTTTCTAAACTACCCTCCTACGGTTTCTATCCTTCTCTCTGTACCTTTATCTCCAGTTTCCTTTCTGACTGTTCTATTTCTGCCGTGGTAGACGGTCACTGTTCTTCCCTAAATCTATTAACAGTGGTGTCCCACAGGGTTCTGTCCTATCTCCCACTCTTTTTCTGTTGTTCATTGATGATCTTCTTTCCAAAACGAACTGTCCTATCCATTCCTACGCCGATGATTCCACTCTGCATTATTCAACTTCTTTTAATAGAAGACCCACCCTTCAGGAACTTAACGACTCAAGGCTGGAGGCTGCAGAACGCTTAGCCTCAGACCTTACTATTATTTCCGATTGGGGCAAGAAGAACCTGGTGTCCTTCAACGCCTCAAAACACAGTTTCTCCACCTATCCACTCGACACAATCTTCCAAACAACTATCCCCTATTCTTTGACAACACCCAGCTATCACCTTCCTCAACACTAAACATCCTCGGTCTATCCTTAACTCAAAATCTCAACTGGAAACTTCATATCTCATCTCTTACTAAATCAGCTTCCTCGAGGCTGGGCGTTCTGTACCGTCTCCGCCAGTTCTTCTCCCCTGCACAGTTGCTGTCCATATACAGGAGCCTTGTCCGCCCTCGTATGGAGTATGCATCTCATGTGTGGGGGGGCTCCACTCACACAGCTCTTCTGGACAGAGTGGGGGCAAAGGCTCTTCGTCTCATCAGCTCTCCTCCTCATACTGATAGTCTTCTACCTCTTAAATTCCGCCGCAATGTTGCCTCTCTTTCTATCTTCTATCGATATTTCCACGCTGACTGCTCTTCTGAACTTGCTAACTGCATGCCTCCCCCACTCCCGCGGCCCCGCTGCACTCGACTTTCTACTCATGCTCATCCCTATACTGTCCAAACCCCTTATGCAAGAGTTAACCAGCATCTTCACTCTTTCATCCCTCACGCTGGTAAACTCTGGAACAATCTTCCTTCATCTGTATTTCCTCCTGCCTACGACTTGAACTCTTTCAAGAGGAGGGTATCAGGACACCTCTCCTCCCGAGACTGACTTATCTTTCGGCCACCTCTTTGGATTCTTTTTAGGAGCAGCGAGTAGCAGGCTTTTTTTTGTATTAATGTTTACTTTTTTGTGCCCTTGAGCTGTCTCCTTTGCTGTAAAAAAAAAGAAAAAAAAAAAATCAAGAGGCAGCAATAAAACAAGTAGGAAAAATAATGCAGGATCAAACTCACCCTCTTAATAACTGTTATAACTTTTTAAGATCAGGACGAAGGCTGGCACTGCCATTGATTAAAACAGATCGCTACAGAAAATCTTTTGTCCCAAGCAGTATAGTGCTCTTTAACCATTTTTATCCACAAAAATAATTTTAATACCTTTTAAAAAAAAATATGCTTTTATGTTTTTTATGTGCTATACTCTTATCTATGTAGAATACTTTTGGAGCCTGTTTTTGCTATAAAGAATTTCACTTGTATGCATTTATGTAGAAGAATGTGACCAATAAATTATCTTATCTCTTTCTTATCTTAGAAGGATAGGGGGAGGAAGGAGGATGGAGGCAACTTACATTATGTGAATCCTCCTATGCTCTCAACAACCTTTCATACTGTGCTACAAAATGATTATAACCTGAAGACTTCTCCAAAGTGTATGGTTCATTTAACACATACTGTTGCAGGAATCCTAAAATCTGTGAATAAATCCTTGGATACCCTAAGTCAAATATGTAATATGTCCCAAGCAATAAGATTACTGCATCACACACATCATCACCTGTTTCACATGGAATTGTACATCCATCCCCAGTGATATATACATCCTTCAGGCTTTTATTTTCAACAGTCAAGATGATGTGAGGAGGAGACTTTTCAGCACTACTGAAGTCTTTATCTTGATCACCATACAATACTCTTAGCAGGATAACTGGCTGAGACTTCACACCTCTTCCTCGTTTGAAGGAAATTTCATTTTCAATGTAGTGAATTACATCATATTCATGCAGTGAACTCTGGAATAGCAAGACACATGTGTTGAAGGTCATTCTATGAAGAGGTTCAAGAAAGCAAGAATTTGTCACTATTTAACAAAACTGACGAAACTATTCTAGATCAAACGAGAGGATAAGTGCGAAAGTTAAATATCAGAGTCTAAAGTACATTGATAAAGGGAGAGCTCAAATTCAAACATGAGGTAATTGAAACTGATTACAGCTTCTTAAGTAATTATAATTAATTACTCTTACATTTTATTAAGATCATAATCATGATTACTTTTGCAATTACATTAGCATCATTGCCCAGCAAACACATGACCTTAAAATGACGTCACCTCCTGGTCACCTTCTGGTCATATTCCAAGAATGACCATGAACCAATGTCAAGACGACGTTGCAGAGTGATGTTGTCATGGTTTAACCATGAACCAACGTCAAGATGACGGCGCAGAGTGACGTTGCATGACAACCATGAACCAACGTCAAGATGACATATGTATGCCTATTAAGCAACATGTTACCGGGTTATTCATCTGTAAGAGCCCAGGGAGGGGGGAGAAGAGAAGGCCAGAGGAGAAAGACGAAATTATAAACCTTTCCGCCTTTACCATTACCTCTTGCAATTCTATTTAATCAACATTTTCCAATTTTGTTTTCAAATGAAGCTTAGCCCACAGGAAGAGGAAGAGGAAGAGTAGCTCCGTTAACGCAAACAAATGCCTCCCAGAATATAGGCAGCCACAACATACTGTGAAAACATAAATACCCTCACCATTATTCCACATGTACACGCCATAAATAAATAAATAAATAAAGTAGACCTATGAAAGTCATTTTAAGCTTTAATTTAGGTACCTTGTTAATTTTAAGCATGTGGAAGATAAGTGCAATTATACTCGACCAATCGGGACGAGCCCTGTCCCGTGTGGCAGGCCGGCCAAGCCGCCAACAGCTGTGTTATCCCTGAGTGCCCTTACAATCTGCCTCGAATTGAAGTAAGTTCATGCCTTAACCCCACTTCCATTAACTCCTTCCACACAGGAGTAGCACATAGAACCATCACACTAGTTTTAAGTACCCACAGCACCACAGAAACATTGCAGGAGAGGAGATAAAAGCCACATTCCAGGGTTTGTGTTTTGTGTTTTCTAGCAAACCAAAAGAAATATATTTTTCAAGTTCATTGAAATGGCTTGAACCTGGGTACTCTTGGGGCGTGAGGGTGTTGGGGAGAATTACTGGGCATGTATTAACCTGGCTTGTGTTAATTACGTAGGCAATGAGTGATTTGGCTGACTGATCCTGAAGAAGACGTGGTACTGGGGTGGGTGACCCTGGGGATGTTTAGCATATGTGTGTGTGAGAGAGAGAGAGAGAGAGAGAGAGAGAGAGAGAGAGAGAGAGAGGAGGGAGGTGGGTGGGCGGTGTGTGTGTGTGTGTGTGTGTGTGTAACTTAGCAGGTTGGCCCACACCACTCAGGTTCCAAGTCATGAATACAGGCACACAACCAGCTGGTCAGGCTGTAATGATGCTGTGGTGGTTGTATTTCTGTGCTTGTGATGAAAGGTGTTTTGAACAGTTTGTCCTGTTAATGCATTTGGAGCAGGGGAATACACTTGTGTGACAATGCGTGTTGCCCTGTATGTATTCATAAAGGCTACTGACTGGTACAGCGTGAACTTTGTGCTTGAAGGTGTTGAGTGTGGGGGCTGATACTGTGTTTTGGAAAAGGGAATTCTGACTGGTATAATAATGATAATAATTGCAGCAGACTTGAATAAGTCAAGGGCTTTTTGTCCTCTCCTTACGTAAAAAGATTTTTAAAAAGTCAACTATTTAGAACCTAATTTAGTTTATAGACCACGTCATATTTTTTGTACTTCCACATTTTGTCAAGATAATCTTTAAAGCTATTTAATGTATTAGTACATCACTTTGTGGGGCAGTGAATTCCAGTCATTGGAAGTGATGGGTCTGTTCGCTCCCAGTTATGCAAGCTTCTTATCATGCCCTCGCAATCTCGTTGTCCCAACCTCCGCAAGTAAACATGGCACATCATTCACATCATTCACGTATTTCTATACTTATATCATATCACCCCAGTCTGTGGTATTTCATGCTTGGAATGTCCAGGGTTTTTAGTCGGTCGGCATATTTGGTGTTCTTGAGTGTGAGGACGAGCTTAGTCAGTATTTGAAGAATACTCTCAGATATACGTTTATCCTCCAATTTTGCTGGTTTCATACAATATGGCATATCATTCATTGTAAAACGAATCTGCTTTATTCTCTGATTGAATGCAAAAAATAAATCTTGCTTTGAGAAGAACCTGGTTGCCTGAGCCTGTATACTTCGCAGTTAACCGAACACAGTCATGTGTTCAGTTGGTTGCAAAGTCTATGGACTCAGGCTGCCAGATTTCTCAAAGTATAATTTGCATTTGACTGCAGAATAAAGTGATTTGTTTTATGATGGAAGAAGTATTTCCAAAGTATTTTGGTGAAGTTTATCCCATACTGCGTGATGCTTGCACTATAGACACCCCTAGGGCACCCAGAGGTCACCCCATGGGTCATATTTGGGTTGCATCCAGGTCATTCCTAGGTCATCTTTTGGTCATTCAAAGGTCATCTGGCGACGTCGCCGTGCGACGTCGTATTGATGTCGCTGGGAGTCTACAAGATGACGTCAAAGTGACGTCGTCCGACGACAAAAACGTGACCAAAAGGCAACGTCACCGTGACGCCAGGGTGACGTCATTGTGTTTCCAGGGTAGTAATACAGTGGACCTCCCAACTTGCCAAAGGTTAGGAGTCTATTATATGCACCTTATGAACTATAAATTATAGTGAATGAAGAGTAGCTACACAAACAATATAAGGTATGCATTCCTACAAGGTGCAATCAAACGATTATTTGAATGTTACTCTATGAAAACTGGACGAGTCGCGACTCGCAGAAATATGTTTACCTTCCAATCCCCCCTGTAATTGCGATTGTAATCATGGTTAATACATCATGTAATTGTAATCGATTAAAACAATTATACTGTAATTGTAATCGTAATTGTGAAAATATAAAGTAATCATTATTGATTACAAAACATAAGTAATCGCCCCATGTCTGCTCTAATTACAGTAGGGAAAAGTAAGTTCATTATGAGATATGAATATGAATGTTCAGTGTAAAGATGCTTCATTAATTTCTCTGGATGTAGTTTTGCAAGACCTCTGCGCCATGAACAAGAAGAACACTCTTGAGAACCCGCCGTGTCTGTTATGTCGCCTTCAGAATTTAACGTAACAGGAGCCCGAAGCGCCTGAGAATATGAGTCATGTTCCCCACCCATCATGTCTTCTGGTACACTTCTTCCTCTTCCACCAATCCTTAATGTATAGTTTTCAAGGCATTCTGTTTCTTATCCCCCAATTCTTCTTTTTCCTTGTTGTTCTTCACTCATCATGTCTTCCACAAATCTTCCTCTCCCACCTCTCCTTTTCGTATAGTTCTCAATGCATTCTGTTTCTTCTTCCCCTTTCTTCTTCCTTTTGCTTTTCACTCATTATATCTTCTTACACAATTCTTCCTCTTCCACCTCTCCTTCATGTATAGCTCTCAATGTATTGTTTCTTATTCCCCATTTCTTCTTTTTCCTTCTCAATGTTCTTTACTCATTTCTTCCCTAACTACCCCATCACCGCCTTCGCCGCCCCTCCTCGTAGACCGCGCACCCAACCGACAGCTTTCCTTTTGAACTGAGATTCTATTTATTAGCTCTCAGGGTGCTAAGCTCATTGACTCTCTCTCTCTCTCTCTCTCTCTCTCTCTCTCTCTCTCTCTCCACTCTCTCTCTTTTTTCTCTCTCTTGTCTCTCTCTCTCTCTCTCTCTCTCTCTCTCTCTCTCTCTCTCTCTCTCTCTCTCTCTCTCTCTCTCTCTCTCTCTCTTTATATCTATTTTCTGTCTCTTTCTGTCCGTCGCTATTTATCTCTATCTCTTCTTTTATCTCTATCTATCTCTTTTCAATTTCTTTCTATCTCTATCTACATCTTTTATGACTTTTTTTCTATCTCTATCTACCTCTTTCTATCTCTCTTTTCCTATCTCTATTTCTCTTTTTTTTTGTCAATATCTCTCTCATCAATTTCTTAATCTATCTCAAACTCCATCTTTCTATCCATCTATCTATGTCCCTATCAATCTACCTATCTACCTACCTACCTACCTACCTATCTATCAACCTGCCTGTCTGCCTCCCTCCCTCCCTCCCTTCCTTTCCTCTCTCCTCAGTGTCGTCTTAACTTCTCGTAATTAAATTCAACGTTTTGCCACTCGCCCAAACTGTCCTTCCCAACACCGCGGCCACTTCGTTCTCTCCTCCTCCTCCTCCTCCTGCTGCTTTCATCCTCCTTCTTCTTCTTCTCTCCTTTCTTCTCTTCTTTCCTCCTTCTCCTCCTCTCCCTTCTCTCTTCTCCTTTTTTTTCTTTTCTTTTTGTTTTCCCTTCGCTTATCTTCCTTTCCTTTCGTTTTCTTTCCTTTCCCTTCCCTTCCCTTCCCTTCCCTTCCCTTCCCTTCTTCTTCTTCTTCTCTTCTCTCTTCTTCCGTTCTTCTTTTTCTTCTTCTCTCTTCTCTCTCTTCTCTTCTTCTCTCTCTTCCCTTCCCTTCCCTTCTCTTCTCTTCTCTTCTCTTCTCTTCTCTTCTCTTCTCTTCTCTTCTCTTCTCCTCCCATTCCATCCCTTCCCTTCCCTTCCCTTCCCTTCCCTTCTCTTCTCTTCTCTTCTCTTCTCTTCTCCTCCCATTCCATCCCTTCCCTTCCCTTCCCTTCCCTTTCCTTTCCTTTCCATTACTTCTCTTCTCTTCTCTTTCCCTTCCCTACCCTTCCCTTCCCTTCCTTTATCCTCTCTCATCTCCTCTCCTGTCCTCCTCCTCCTCCTCCTTTCTTCACATCTCCCTCCTCCGCCTTTTTACTCCGAGCATCTCTTCACTTTCTTTGCCCTCTGAGTCTGCCCCTCCCTCCCTCCCTTCCTGCCTGCCTGCTTGCCTCCCGCCTTTCCATCTTGGCTCAGGCAGGTTCCGTCTTGTTAGCAGTTCTTTCATTCACGCCCCATTGTTGACACTCGACCATAATATTTAGGAGGGTTCTTTTCCCCGCCCTGTCTGTTACCTCAAAACTTGACGCTCCTTCTTTTTACTTTGTCTTGCTAAAAACGACTCTCTCTCTCTCTCTCTCTCTCCCCATCTTTCTTTTTTTCGTCTCCTTCTTCCTCCTCTTCTTCTTCTTCTTCTTCTTTTTCTTCTTCTTCGTTTTCTCTTCCTCTAGCAAGAAATGCAAGCACAGCAAAACAACAGCAACAAGAGAAGGAGGAGGAGGAGGAGGAGGAGGAAACGAGAAGGAGGAAGAAAAAGAGGAAGAGGAAGAGAAGGTAAAGGAGGAGGACGAAGGCGAGGAAGAGGTAGAAGAAGAAGAGGAAGCAGAAAAGGATGAGGAAGAAGAGGAAGAGGAGGAGGACGCCACAAATGATAGATGAAAATAAAAGATTGAAAAGAGAGAGAGACATTCTGATGACGACGCCTGCCAGTGGTGGGTGGCCGGCGCCGGGAACGAGAGACACGAGGAGGAAAAATTGTCCCGGGAAAGAATGGACGGATGATGACTGTGAATGTGAATGACTGAAGAAAGAGTTAGATAGATAGATAGAGGTAGAGAGAGAAGGGGTGGTGAGAAAATGGAAGAATGGATAGAAGATTGTGAATTTGAATGACTGAAGAAAGAGTTATATATATATATATATATATAGAGAGAGAGAGAGAGAGAGAGAGAGAGAGAGAGAGAGAGAGAGAGAGAGAGAGAGAGAGAGAGAGAGAGAGAGAGAGAGAGAGAGAGAGAGAGAGAGAGAGAGAGAGAGAGAGAGAGAGAGAGAGAGAGAGAGAGAGAGAGAGAGAGAGAGAGAGAGAGAGAGAGAGAGAGAGAGAGAGAGAGAGAGAGAGAGAGAGAGAGAGAGAGAGAGAGAGAGAGAGAGAGAGAGAGAGAGAGAGAGAGAGAGAGAGATTTACATAGAAAATCAGACCACACAGACCCCATGGTCCAGACTTGGTGGTCTGTCCTTAAACCTAAGTGATTTTACATTAATCAGAAGACTCCAAAACGTTACATTTCTACTCTAGTTGATATTAAGTTGAAGGAAGTGACGGTCGAGCTTATTTTTGGAGTCAATCGTGTTACACTGGACCACTGACGGTGGAAGCTTATTCCATTCTCGCAATACAACGTTGGTGAAGAAAAATTTGGTGCAGTCTCAATTTACTTGTCTACATCTGAGTTTTACGCCATTGTTCCTCGTGCGCAAAGTGTCATCGATCATAAACAATGCTGATCTGTCTACATTCGTGAAACCATTAAGTATTTTAAAACATTCGATCAGTTTTCCTCGGAGGCGACGTTTCTCAAGAGAGAACATGTTAAGGGTGGAAAGCCTTTCTTCGTAGGATTTGTTGCGCAAGGAAGGGATCATTTTCGTTGCCCGACGCTGAACACCTTCTAATTTAGCAATATCCTTTGCATGGTGGGGAGACCAAAACTGTACCGCATATTCCAAATGGGGTCTGACTAAACTGTTGTAGAGCGGGAGTATTACATCTTTATTCTTGAATACAAAGTTTCTTTTAATGAAGCCCATCATTCTGTTCGCTTTATTTGCTGCATCGATGCATTGCTGTGAGAATTTGAGGTTTGACGCGATTTTGACCCCCAGGTCTTTGACGCATTGAACGCTTTTGAGTTTAACGCCGCGCATTTCGTATTCGAACTTCTTATTCCTCGTTCCAACTTGAAGGACCTGGCACTTGTCTACGTTAAAGGGCATCTCCCATCTATCCGACCCAGCTGAAATTTTGTGCAAATCCTCTTGGAGGCTTTGCCTGTCTTCGTCAGTGAGAACCGAGTTGCCAATCTTTGTGTCGTCTGCAAATTTACTAATGCGGTTATTGAGTCCAACATCCACGTCGTTGATGTAAATAATGAAGAGCACTGGGCCAAGGACCGAGCCCTGAGGGACGCCACTAGTGACAGGCGCCCACTCTGAGTTAAATCCGTCAATCACTACTCTTTGTTGTCTGTTGCTCAACCAATTCGCGATCCATTGGTTTACTTGACCGTCAATACCTATTTGCTTTAATTTGTAAAGTAATTTATGATGCGGGACTTTATCAAACGCTTTCTGGAAATCAAGATAGACTACGTCCAGTGATTTGGTTACGTCATAAACAGTGAAGAGGTCGTTATAAAAGGTTAATAGGTTTGATAGGCAGGATCTTTTGTTTCGGAAGCCATGTTGTGAGTCCCCAATCAATGAGTGGCTTTCAAGGTAATTCACAATTTTGTCTCTAATTATGCCCTCAAGTAGCTTACCTACAACAGAAGTTAGACTAATGGGCCTGTAATTACCTGGTACTTTTTTGTCTCATTTCTTGAAAATCGGTGTCACGTTAGCCTTTTTCCAATCTGAAGGGACGATGCCTTGTCGCAAGGACATATTGAATACGGTTGTGAGGGAGGAGAGTATTTCGCTCTTTGTTTCTTTCAGCAGAGTTGGAAATACTTTGTCAGGTCCAGGACTTTTATTTGTTTTAAGTGAATGGAGAGCCTTAAGGACTTCATCGGTTGTTATTTCAAAATTAGGCAATGCATGCTCGAGATTTACAATAGTAGAGAGAGAGAGAGAGAGAGAGAGAGAGAGAGAGAGAGAGAGAGAGAGAGAGAGAGAGAGAGAGAGAGAGAGAGAGAGAGAGAGAGAGAGAGAGAGAGAGAGAGAGAGAGAGAGAGAGAGAGAGAGAGAGAGAGAGAGAGAGAGAGAGAGAGAGAGAGAGAGAGAGAGAGAGAGAGAGAGAGAGAGAGAGAGAGAGAGAGAGAGAGAGAGAGAGAGAAGGGGCTGTTGAGAAAGTGGAAGAATGGATAGAAGATTGTGAATTTAAATATGACGTACGATAGATAGATAAATAAATACATATTGGTGGATAGACCAGTAAGTAAAGTTAGGGCCATACGATACAGCTGCGCATAGCCTCGGTGTTCATCTCAGTTGCATACACAAATAGATAGATAGATAGACAGCCAGATAGATAGAGATATGGAGAGTATTTACAACAGAAAGCTGAAAGAGAAAGGCGACTTAGAATTCAGAGATACAGACAGACGAGCAGACACAGACAGACAGATAGATAAATAAATAGATAGACAGACAGATGGAAATAGAGAAAGCATGAAAAACGGAAAACAGAAAACAGGAGGAGGAGGAGGCAAGACGAGACTCAAGATTCAGGGAGGCACCGTCGGGAACACACAGAGACCGCCTGCAGCTTCAAGAGAGTAGCCGCGCCGGGAGCCTCAGGACCAGGAGGAGAGGCCGCAGGGGACGCAGACGGCGAGCCCCACCTGAAGACTGACTCACAGCTGGTGCGGAACACAGATGGTCGACCGAAAGAGGGAAAGCTTTAGCGGGAACCAGGTCGAGTGGAGTCAGTGCTTGAGAACAGTGAGGGGAAAGAAATGGAAGGAAAGGAGAGGGAAAGAATGGGAAGGAGAGGAGAGGGAAAGAAAGGGAAGTAGAGGAGAGGGAAAGAAAGGGAAGGAGAGGAGAGGGAAAGAAAGGGAAGGAGAGGAGAGGGAAAGAAAGGGAAGGAGAGGAGAGGGAAAGAAAGGGAAGGAGAGGAGAGGGAAAGAAAGGGAAGGAGAGGAGAGGGAAAGAAAGGGAAGGAGAGGAGAGGGAAAGAAAGGAAGGAGAGGAGAGGGAAAGAAAGGGAAGGAGAGGAGAGGGAAAGAAAGGGAAGGAGGGAAGAGGGAAAGAAAGGGAAGGAGAGGAGAGGGAAAGAAAGGGAAGGAGAGGAGAGGGAAAGAATGGGAAGGAGAGGAGAGGGAAAGAAAGGGAAGGAGAGGAGGGAAAGAGGGAAGGAGAGTTGAGGGAAAGAAAGGGAAGGAGAGGAGAGGGAAAGAATGGGAAGGAGAGGAGAGGGAAAGAAAGGGAAGGAGAGGAGAGGGAAAGAAAGGGAAGGAGAGGAGAGGTAAAGAAAGGGAATGAGAGGAGAGGGAAAGAAATGGAAGGAGAGGAGAGGGAAAGAAAGGGAAGGAGAGGAGAGGAAAGAAAGGAAGGAGAGGAGTGGGAAAGAAAGGGAAGGAGAGGAGAGGAAAGAAAGGAAGGAGAGGAGAGGGAAAGAAAGAGAAGGAGAGGGAAAGAGAGGGAAGGAGAGAGGGAAAGAAAGGGAAGGAGTGGAGAGGGAAAGAAAGGGTAGGAGAGGAGAGGGAAAGAAAGGGAAGGAGAGGAGAGGGAAAGAAAGGAAGGAGAGGAGAGGGAAAGAAAGGGAAGGAGAGGAGAGGGAAAGAAAGGGAAGGAGAGGAGAGGGAAAGAAAGGGAAGGAGAGGAGAGGGAAAGAAAGAGTAGGAGAGGGAAAGAAAGGGAAGGAGAGGAGAGGGAAAGAAAGAGAAGGAGAGGGAAAGAGAGGGAAGGATAGGAGAGGGAAAGAAAGGGAGAGAAAGGGAAGGAGAGGAGAGGGAAAGAAAGGGAAGGAGAGGAGAGGGAAAGAAAGGGAAGGAGAGGAAAGGGAAAGAAAGGGAAGGAGAGGGAAAGAGAGGGAAGGAGAGGAGAGGGAAAGAAAGGGAAGGAGAGGAGAGGGAAGAAAGGAAGGAGAGGAGAGGAAAGAAAGAGAAGGAGAGGGAAAGAGAGGAAGGAGGAGAGGGAAAGAAAGGAAGGAGAGAGGGAAAGAAAGGGAAGGAAAGGAGAGGGAAAGAAAGGAAGGAGAGGGAAAAAGTGAAGGATAGGAGAGGTAAAGAATGGAAGGAGAGGAGAGGGAAAGAAAGGGAAGGAGAGGAGAGGGAAAGAAGGGGAAGGAGAGGAGAGAGAAAGAAAGGGAAGGAGAGGAGAGGGAAAGAAAGGGAAGGAGAGGGAAAGAGAGGGAAGGGGAAAGGGAAAAAGAGGAGAGGGAAAGAAATGAAAGGAGAGGAGAGGAAAAGAAAGAGAAGGAGAGAAGGAGAAAGAAGGAGAGGTGAGGAAATGAAAGGGAGGAGAGTAAAGGACGGTCTATGGGAAGGAGTTTGTGGGTGAGTCAGTCGAGAGGGAATGTGAAAAGTGGTGAGTTAATTCGCGATCTCTATCTTTTTAACGTCGGAATAGACACAAGAATATAATTTAGAATGTGAAATAGTTGACGTGATTTTTTCTGTTTGCATTTGTTTTCATTTCGCAAGCAAAAGAAACTAAAATAAGTAATGGGAATGTAAAAAAAGTTGTTGAGTTTGTTCTTGTTGTATATCCTCTTTAAATTAGCAAAGGAAAGTGTGAAATATATAATGGGGATGAGAAAATAGCTGATGAATTTGAGATATTTGCATTTGTTTTCATTTCACGAGGGAAACTGAAGGTCACAAAGTATTAGACAAGGAGATGCAAAGGTTAGGGTAAGTCACACAAGGGGAGACAGAGGTTAAGTTAGGTTAGATTAGGTTAGACAAGAGGAGGCAGAGGTTAGTTAGGGTAGGTTGGACAGACAGAGGTTAAGTTAGGTTAGATTAGGTTAGACAAGAGGAGACAAAGGTTAGATAGGGTAGGTTGGACAGATAGAGGTTAAGTTAGGTTAGATTAGGTTAGACAAGAGGAGGCAAAGGTTAGTTAGGGTAGGTTGGACAGATAGAGGTTAAGTTAGGTTAGATTAGGTTAGCCAAGAGGAGGCAAAGGTTAGATAGGGTAGGTTGGACAGATATATGTTTCTGCTGGGAATGGTGATTTGTTCGTCTCTGAGAAAACCTTACAAATACAATGAACCAGAGGAGTGATATTTGTATCAACAGTTTAGTAAAGTTAAATTCGGTATAATAGTAGCCTTCTCAAGTCCTCACTGGCCGACGCGACGCTCCTTCACAAGTTACGTTCTCAACAAGTCTTGGCGCTAACTTGGTTCCGAACTCGCTCATTGCAAACTTCAATTAGTTCGTCAGACACTCTTCGTAAGGTCCTCGACTCATTCTATCATTATTTCGTCCCAATCAACTCCACGGGTTTGTAAGCTGCCAAAACACACACAAAACACAACGATCATTCCCTGTGTAGTGTTTGGCTTTGATAGATAAAGAAGCAGGAGGAGGAGCAGGCGCGGAATCAGGAACAGAGGCAGGAGCTGAAAATAATGTGTGATAGAGAAAGGAAGAGCAGCAGCAGCAGCAGCAGGAGCGAGAAATGATACGAGTAACTTCCCTTGCCAATACCTCTCGCTTGCCTCCCTACACAAAGACTGCTAACACTCCCGATGGTTATTATTATTGTTATTATTATTATTATTATTATTATTATTATTATTATTATTATTATTATTATTATTATTATTATTATTATTATGTAAGAGACGAACAAGGCAGAGAGTGAAGTGCGGAAACAGTAACCCACCTGATCAGCTGCACCCAATCACCAGAGACGCAGAAAAAGAGAAAATGAGAGAGTTGATAGAGAAACGACCAAGAACAGGAGGAGGAGATAAAAATAATGACTAACTTCTCTCTCCAATGTTTCTCTCGCCTCCAGCCTTCAGGGACACGACAACTGCCTGCCGCGTTGTCTCCACTTCCTACAATCAAAGTTTTCACGAAGGGAGTTTTGGGACAGCCCGGGAGCTAATTGGCCTTTGCATCTTAAAGCTTCTCACTGTATTTCTGGACTATTGCTTTTGGAGGCGTTGAAATGCATATGTACAAAGAGAAAACTGATGAGAAACGGAAAGAGAGAAGCAGGAGGGAACAAAAAGATAGAAAGAGGGAAGGGAGGAGAGAAGGAAGATGAGAAACGGAGAGAAGTATAGGGAAGGAACAAAAGGATAGAAAGGGAGAAGGGAAGAGAAGGAAGATGAGAAACGGAGAGAAGTAGAGGGAGGGAACAAAAGGATATAAAGGGGGAAGGGAAGGAGAGAAGGAAGAAGAGAAACGGAGAGAAGTAGAGGGAGGGAACAAAAGGATAGAAAGGGAGAAGGGAAGAGAAGGAAGATGAGAAACGGAGAGAAGTAGAGGGAGGGAACAAAAGGATAGAAAGGGGGAAGGGAAGGAGAGAAGGAAGAAGAGAAACGGAGAGAAGTAGAGGGAGGGAACAAAAAGATAGAAAGGGAGAAGGGAAGAGAAGGAAGATGAGAAACGGAAAGAGAGAAGAAGAGGGAGGGAACAAAAGGATAGAAAGGGGGAAGGGAAGGAGAGAAGGAAGATGAGAAACGGAGAGAAGAAGAGGGAGGGAACAAAAGGATAGAAAGGGGGAAGGGAACGAGAGAAGGAAGAAGAGAAACGGAGAGAAGTAGAGGGAGGGAACAAAAAGATAGAAAGGGAGAAGGGAAGAGAATGAAGATGAGAAACGGAAAGAGAGAAGTAGAGGGAGGGAACAAAAGGATAGAGAAGGGGAAGGGAAGGAGAAAAGGAAGATGAGAAACGGAAAGAGAGAAGAGGGAGGGAGCAAAAGGAGATAAAGGGGAAGGGAAGGAAAGAAGGAAGATGAGAAACAGAAATAGAGGTAGAAGGAGGGAATATATCTTTAGAACTCCTCACTACATTTATTACCTTTAGAAGCGTTGAAACTTAAAAATATACCAAGAAGAAAACGAATCTCGAGAGCGCATCCCTATATTTCAGAAGCACTACTTTTTGGGCGTTTAAATGTACCTCCACAAAGAAGAAAACGAACCTTAAGAACTCCTCACCACACTTTAGGAGCAATATCTTTGGAAGCGTTGAAACATAAGTATACAAAGAAGAAAACGTACGGGAGAGGAGGTGGTGTCAAGAGGAGGATGGAGGATAAATTGACACCTTCTTGACACCACCACTTCTCCCAATCTGTCAGTATGGAATTTACACACGAAAACATACCTTTAAAATTCCTCACAACCGTTTCTGAGCATTACCTTTAGAAGCGTTGAAAAGTATTATACAAAGGAGAAAACGCATATGTAAAACTCATGACATCTTTGAGGATTTGGTTATGGGTTTGGTGAAGGATTTGGTTAAGGATTTGGTGATGGATTTGGTTAGGGATTCAGTGATGGATTAAGGATTTGGTTAAGGATTTGGTTGACGATTATCTTCAGAAGCATTGAAACTTAATATATACACGGACAGAAACGCATGTAAGCCCCTTCACTATTTTTTTGGAGAATTTGCTTCCATATAATTTGACGAATATCTTCGGAAGCGTTGAAACATACATACACAAAAGCAGAAAACGTATCTTTGAAAGCGTTGAAACTTCATATATACATGGAAGGGAACGCATCTAAACCCCTTCACTACATTTTAGGAGCATTTAATTCCATATAAGTTGACTTGAATATCTTCGGAAGCGTTGAAACCTAAATATACAGAAGCAGAAAACGTATCTTCAGACCTCCTCACTACATTTTCGGGGCGACACCTTTGGCGGCCTTGAAACTTATATAAACAAAAAAGAAAGCGTGATAGATTGTGGCCATCAAAACCTTGGTGTGTCCGTGTCCCCGAGGCAAGACGCGGGAAGTTTGGCCCCTCGTCCCCCCTCGCAATGCAGGACACAGTTCGGGGAAGTGATGCCTGCAGACTGACCCCTTTCCCTTCCTCTTCCCCTTCCCCCAACCCGCCACCTCCTTGCCCCCACGACTAGGCACCTGTCAAAACACACACACACACACACACACACACACACACACACACACACACACACACACCGAGAGAGACTGACCCCTTCCCCCCTCTCTCGTCACCTGTCAAAGCACACACACACACACACACACACACACACACACACACACACACACACACACACACACACACACACACACACACACACACACACACACACTCCTTTCCCTTGACTTTACTTCAACCAGGCATTGTCTGACTGCGCATAAACATCACGTCCTGGCCTTCGTTATTTTCATTGTTGTTATTGTTGCTGCTGTTGTTATTACCTGATTATCAAAGGGGTCTCTCTCTCTCTCTCTCTCTCTTCATTAGAAAAATAAATTAAACAAGGAATTATTATATTTCCATCTCTTCCCACCAAAGACTCATTAGCAAAGGCGACGGAGATGAGCACCGAGGTCACGCGCAGCTATAAAGTATGCCTCCAACTTTACATTACTTTTATCTTCTGCCTCACTATGAGACGAACAAACCAAAATTTATATCCCTTCCTACCTCACATATAACAAAGACAAGACAATATTATCCCTTTTTAACCCACTATGACGAGGGTAAGTTAATTGTATCCTTTCTTATCTCAGTTATAAAATCCAAGTCAATACTACCCCTTCTTACCTTCAATGTAGACGGCGGCAAGGCCCAAGGAGGTATTGCCGAGGTCAAGACGAGGAAGCCAAGGGACACCTCGCCACCAAGGTACAGGAAGAGGATCCTCGATCATGCTAACCTGAAGATAAGGAAATAGTGTTAGAATGCTGTGAGCTGTGTGTGAGGGGGTGGGGGAGGGGCATCTGAGAGAGAGAGAGAGAGAGAGAGAGAGAGAGAGAGAGAGAGAGAGAGAGAGAGAGAGAGAGAGAGAGAGAGAGAGAGAGAGAGAGAGAGAGAGAGAGAGAGAGAGAGAGAGAGAGAGAGAGTGTGTGTGTGTGTGTGTGTGTGTTACTAAAGCGAGTCTTAACCTAATCCTTCACCAAATCCTTCACCAAATCCTTCACCAAATCCTTCACCAAATCCTTTACCAAATCCTTCACCAAATCCTTCACCAAATCCTTCACCAAATCCTTCACCAAATCCTTCACTAAATCCATCACCAAATCCTTCACCAAATCCTTCACCAAATCCTTCACCAAATCCATCACCAAATCCTTCACCAAATCCTTCACCAAATCCATAACCAAATCCTTCACTAAATCCTTCACTAAATCCATCACCAAATCCTTCACCAAATCCATCACCAAATCCTTCACCAAATCCTTCACCAAATCCTTCACCAAATCCATCACCAAATCCATCACCAAATCCTTCACCAAATCCTTCACCAAATCCATAACCAAATCCTCCATTAAATCCTTCACCAAATCCATCACCAAATCCTTCACCAAATCCTTCACCAAATCCTTCACCAAATCCTTCACCAAATCCATAACGAAATCCATCACCAAATCCATAACCAAATCCTTCACCAAATCCTTCACCAAATCCATAACCAAATCCTTCACCAAATCCTTCACCAAATCCATCACCAAATCCTTCACCAAATCCATCACCAAATCCTTCACCAAATCCTTCACCAAATCCTCTCACCAAATCCATCACCAAATCCTTCACCAAATCCATAATCAAATCCATAACCAAATCCATAACCAAATCCATAACCAAATCCTTCAATAAATCCTTCACCAAATCCTTCACCAAATCCATCACCAAATCCATCACCAAATCCTTCACCAAATCCTTCACTAAGTCCTTCACCAAATCCTTCACCAAATCCTTCACCAAATCCATCACCAAATCCATCACCAAATCCATAACCAAATCCTTCACCAAATCCATAACCAAATCCATAACCAAATCCATAACCAAATCCTTCACCAAATCCATCACCAAATCCTTCACCAAATCCTTCACCAAATCCTTCACCAAATCCATCACCAAATCCATAACCAAATCCTTCACCAAATCCTTCACCAAATCCATAACCAAATCCTTAACCAAATCCTTCACCAAATCCATCACCAAATCCATCACCAAATCCTTCACCAAATCCTTCAACAAATCCTTCAACAAATCCATCACCAAATCCTTCACCAAATCCTTCACCAAATCCATCACCAAATCCATCACCAAATCCATCACCAAATCCTTCACCAAATCCTTCAACAAATCCTTCACCAAATCACTTATTAAGCTTGAAAACTGGTCCCGTATACTCAGACGCTTTCGGCTCTCACGACAAGTGTTTCCCAAGGCCACAAAGGTTAGTCGGGTTCTCATGAGTAATTTTTTCACGTTCATGGTGCAGAAGCCTTGTCGAACTATCACTAGGCTCACAACACAACTCATGAAAATAGTAACACAACCTCTACGAAGGCCCGTGTTCTCAGACGCTTTCGGCACCCACAACAGATACTTCCCAAGGCCACAAAGGAGATTAGTCGGGTTCTCATGATTTTTTTTTTTTTCACGTCCATGGTGCAGAAGCCTTGCCAAACTAACACTGAACACACAATACGCATGGAAATACTAACACAACCTCTACCAAAGCTTTTTCAAATGTGTGTGTGAGTCCCGAAATGTTTAAGAAAATGGGCCTGACATAAGTTTGCATAGCTACGGCGTGCTGTAGAGATTAATTCACGCTCAGAAAACACAAATTTATCGACGAAAATCTGGAGGAGTACATTTTATGGCGTGACGTGCCGAATATGATAAATGATGGAGAGGGAGGCCGAATTATTGTGTAGAGGAAGACTTTTTTTTTTTTTTTTGTCAAGGAAACAGCTCAATGGCAACAAAAGGAAAGTGTAGAAAAAAGCCTTCTAATCGCTGGTCCTATAAACGAGAAAAGTAAAAAGTGGTCAAAAGACATGAAACAAAAATATCAACTAACAAATAGTATAAAATATACCACAGTGGAGGACCAGATAATTTGGGATAATATACTTTTTTTACAGTAAAAGAAGCAGCTCAAAGTCCTGGCAACAATTTCCACTACTCAGCAAGCCAGTCATCGGTCTCCTGCACCACGCGCCGACAACAAGGGCGTGGAGGAAGCAGGATAAGGACGTGTAGGGAGGTTTAAGGAGACAGAACATGAGGGATTGATGAACTTGCTGCTAATGAACGAATGACCGCCCTCTCCATTTAGTTTGTTTTCATCTTTTCAATTTCAATCCCGCACAGAGAACAAGGACGCTATGGAAGATAAATTAGGGCGTATAAGGACGTTTAAGAAGGCGAAGCATGAGGGATTGACAACCTTTCTGCTAATGGACGAGTGCACTAAGCCTCCCTAACCCTTCCAGCTCTCTTCATTCATTCATGGTCGTTGCCACTTCAACCTCGCAACGAGAAACAAAAACGCTGAAGAATCACTGTGCATGGAAGGGTTTTTCAGGAGGCAAAACAAGGGAGATTACTAACCTTTCTGCTAATGGGCGAATGCCTGAAACCTAGTATCCTTTCCAATCCTATCCTTCCAGTCTGTTGTTTTGATCGTTTCCACTTCAACCTCGCACCGAGAAACAAGGACGCTGAAGAATCACTGTCTAAGGAAGGACATTTTAGAGAGCAAAACATGAGGGCTTGGTAACCTTTCTGCAAATGAACGAATGCACGAAACCTACGTAGCATTTCCGACCCTTTCGTTTCAGTTCGTTGTTTTGAACGGTGAAGAATCACTGCGTAAGGAAGGACATTTTAGACGGCAAAACATGAGGGATTGATAACCTTTTTGCTAATGGACGAATGCCAGAAACCTCCGTAGCCTTTCAAGCCCTCTCCTTCCAGTCTGTTGTTTTGATAGTTGCCACTTCAACCTCGCACCGAAAACAAAGACGCTGAGAAAGAACTGCGTATAGAAGGGCGTCTCAGGAGGCCAACATAAGACATTTGATATCCTTTCTGCTAATGAACGAATGCACTGAACCTACTTAAATTAACCTTTCCATCTGTTGTTTTGATCCTTTTCATTTCAGTCTCGCACCGAAAACAAAGACGCTGATAAAGAACTGCGTATATAAGGGCGTCTCAGGAGGACAACATAAGACATTTGATATCCTTTCTGCTAATGAACGACTGCACTAAACCTACTTAACCTTTCCACCTGGTGTTTTGATCCTTTCCACTTCAATTTCGAACGCCAAGAAAGCTCTCAGAAAGGAGGGACATCTGAGGAGGCACAAACTAAGGCATTTGATATCCTTTCTGCTAATGATCGAAGGCACTAAACCTGCCAATAGCCTTTCGAAGCCTCTCCATCCAGTTCGTTGTTTTGATCCTTTCCACTGAACTCCCGCGCCGAGAAGGGAACAAGACGGTCTAATAAGGTGAAAAAAGTTACCTCAAAAGACCTGACGTTGATGCTATTTTGAGTTAGCTTGAAGGACCGAGAGAGAGAGAGAAGGACAAGTTCAAGAAATTAAGACTGATTAGGTTAGTTAAAAGAGAGAGAGAGAGAGAGAGAGAGAGAGAGAGAGAGAGAGAGAGAGAGAGAGAGAGAGAGAGAGAGAGAGAGAGAGAGAGAGAGAGAGAGAGAGAGAGAGAGAGAGAGAGAGAGAGAGAAGAAATGGAAGGCAAGAAAGTTAAAAGGTAATGAAGAGGAACAAGAGGAAGAGGAAGAAGAGGAGGAGGTAAGAGACAAGACAGACAGACAGGAGGTAAGAGAAGAAGACAAAGAAGAAGAAGAAGAAGAAGAAGAAGAAGAAGAAGAAGAAGAAGAAGAAGAAGAAGAAGAAGAAGAAGAAAAAGAAGAAGAAGAAGAAGAAGAAGAAGAAAGGAAAAAAGGAAAAAGAAGAAATGGAAGAGAAGGAAGATGATTGAAAAGTTGGAAGGAGAAAGAAGAAAAAAAAAGTCAAAAGGTAAGAGGAAGAAGATGAAGAGGAAGTGGAGGAGGAAAAAGGAGGAGGAAGAAAGGGAAGAAAAGGAGGCTCATAGTTAAAGGAAGAGGAAGAAAATGAAGAGGGAGGGGAAATGAAGAAGTGGAGGAGGAGCAAGGAGAAAGAGGAAGAACGGGGGTAGGAGAAAGGAGACAGGAAATGAAGGAAGAAAGGGAAACCTCGAAGTTAAAGGAAGAGGAAGAAGATGATCAGGTAAGGGAAAGGAAAAAGAGGAGGAGGAGGAGGAGAAGAAAGAGACGGAAGAAAGGTAAAGCTCGAAGTTAAAGGAAGAGGAAGAGGAAGAGGAAAGCGAAGCGAAAGAAGTGGAGGAGGAAGGAGGAAGAAGAAATGGATGAAAATAAAGTTAAAAGGTAATAAAGCTAATGGAAGAGAAAGAAGATTAAGAGGAAAGGGAGAGGGGAAAGGAAAAATGTGGGGGAGATGGTGATGGTGGTGGTGGAGGAGGTGGTGGAGGTGGTGGAGAGGCGCCGAAAAGTTTATGTGCGGGGCAATGTTCCAGAATGCTTGGGACGGGCGGCCAGGCGTGAAGGCGCGGGAACAACACGACGGGACAGCGGGAAGGAGGCGGCAAGGAGCGACGGCCGGGCTTAAGAAGGGAAGAGAAGGAGGATTAGCCGCTGACACACTAAACGAGGCCACCATGAAATGCATACACCACCCCCATGACGATTACACGGGCTATTGTGGACATGGGAGTAAAAAGAGATGGTAGAATAGATAATAGAATGATCTCAGAATCCCTTTGTGCTTATCATGGCTGGGTTCAAGGAGAGAAGTAGAGGAGGATTAGCAGCTAAGGCACACTGAAGGAGAACAGAAGGAAATGCATACACCACCTCCATACAAATTAAACGGACTATTGTGGCGATGCTTAAGTTCTGGAGAAATGGGAGAAAAATTAGATGAGAGAATAGGTAATACATAAATTGGTATCAAAGTTAGAAAAGAGTGGAGTATTAGCAACTAAGAGGAAGAAGATGAAGAGGCGAGGGAAGAGGTTAGGGTGGAGGAGGAAGGAGAAAGAGGAAAAAGAGAGGTAGAAAGAGATAGAAGAAAGGGAAATCTCGAAGTTAATAGAAGAGGAAGAGGAAGAAGATGAAGAGGAAACGGAAAAGGAAAGGGTGGAATAGAAAGGAGAAAGAGGAAGAAGAGAGGTAGGAGAAAGGAGATAGAAATACATAGGAAATACATAGGAAGAACAGACACCAGAAGACCTGTCGGTCTATGGCGAGGGTGTCTGTTTACTACCGCTACTACTAGTAAACTACGTGTGGTAGGACAGGACAAAATAGATGAAGGCTCCTCCCCACCCACCTCTCCCTCCGGCAACGTGCCGGCAGGAAACAGTTAGAAGAGAACACCATGTACCTTTAAGGAAGAAAGGGACATGGAAATTTTAGTTTTTATTTTATGCATAGAAGAAAGGGAAATCTCGAAATTAAAGGAAAAGGAAGAGGAAGAAGATGAAGAGGAAAAGGATAGGAAGAAAAAGAGGAGGAGGAGGAGAAACTAACCCCCCAACCTATCACATTATACTTTGCCGTGAGTGACTCTGAGATTTCCTGAAGCCTAGACTATTGCCACACACGCGAGCCTCGTCAGAGCAAGCACCGAGATCAATGAGAGGCGGGATACAGATATTAATAGCAGATAAAAGACTGCAAAGACTCCCACACTAGTAAACTCTCGTCTCCAGCTGGGTTTTTTTTTGTTTGTTTTTTACAACAAAGGAGACAGCTCATGGGCACGAAAAAAGGAAACAATAATAAAAAAAGCCCGCTACTCGCTGCTCCTATAAAAAGAATCAAAAGAGGTGGCCGAAAGAGAGGTCAATATATAGTGCCGTATTTTTAAACGCTACAGATTCTCACATCAACTATTTCTAAAGGCCAAAAAAACAGGTAAAATGCGTTCTCATGTGTGCTTTTGGGGTTCATGGTACAGAAGCCTTGTCAAACTCCCACTATGGTCAAAACACTACCCCCAGGAAACGCCCTTAACGCCTACGAAAGCCATGTCAAACGAATGTGATTGGGTGACGAAATGTTTGATAATAATGAATTTTTTAAGAGTTCATGGTATAGATGCCTTGCCAAACTCCCACTGTGGTCAAAACACTACCCCCAGGAAACGCCCTTAACGCCTACGGAAGCCATGTCAAACGTATGAGCCTGGGCGACGAAATGTTTAATAATGAGTGTTTTTAAGAGTTCATGATACAGAAGCCTTGTCAAACTCCCACTATTGTCAAAACAGTAATAATGAGTGTTTTTAAGAGTTCATGGTCAAACTCCAACCGCGGTCAAAAAGCTACCTCAGGAAAGGCCCACAACTCATACGAAAGCCATGAACCTAAAGACACACTCCTTAGAACCCGATTAATCCCCTTTTTGGCCTCTGGAAATAGCTGATGTGAGGGGCAGAAGCGCTTAAGAACACTGACCTACGGCCCTCTGACCCAGCAAGGCGGAAAACAGTTTTGGCGGCACCCTTCCTGCCTTGATGGGTGGGTGGCGGGCGGCCGGTGACGGGGCGGACAGCAGGACTCCCGCCGGCACGCACTGATGCCCAAGATATGGCTGCGCGAGGGCCACCACTGCTGATGCTTGAGATAGGGCAGGAAGGGTAACTAGGGGATGACGGGTCCACAACGCAACGCTTGAGGGGCGGGACGTGCGGCGACGGGCTCTCGAGGGGAAAAGGAAAAAGGTCTGGCGCGTGAGAAAAGTGTTGAGGTGGTCGAGTTAGTGGCAGCTCCGGACGGCTTCTCAGTGTGAACTGTTGCCATAAACGAGCAGGAGTGTTTGTCACGTTGTGCGCGTCACTCCTGTTAGCACTCCTGTCAGGGGCATGAAGGCAGTACATAATAGTGTGAAATTAAACATCTGAACAAAATATAACCTATGAGTAGCTGAAATAGTGTCTATCATTTTTTGCTTTGACAATAGAAGGAAGAAGGAGGAAAAAAAGAAAGAGGAAAAGAGACAGGAACAGGAAGAAAATGAAGAGGAAAGGGAAAGGAGGAGGAGGAGGAGGAGGAGGAAGAAAGGAAATGCAGCTCGGTTTTCTAGAGATTTCATGAGTATAAATTGGAGAGTTGCGTACGAATTGGCGAGCATACCCGGCGACGTAAGTTTATTTTTATTTATCTATGTTTTTTTATGTTTACGTTCGGCCTGTTGCACCGGTAGGCTGTCTTGATGGGGCCTATAGTGGTCGGCACCAGCCCGTTCGTGGTGCGGGCAAGTGTTTATAATGTGGTCATCTTGTCTGACTCATGCTGTCCCCCGGAACTCATCTTTGCTCCCCTGCACTGTAGAGAGTTTCGCTAGAGTCCGAGTTGACAGGTAGTCTTCAGGACAGCATGGAGGTAGTTTTAAGCCACTCGGCTATGACTGAAAATTGTCAGCTTGTAGCGGCGGGCGGGACTTCACCCGGATTCCCCAGGACAACACGCCCGCACGCTGACCACTCAGCCTGTGTTAACTAATTGGTTCACGGTCAGCACACCCAGCGCATGAGGAAGGGAAAGCCACGTCATTATAATCAGGCAACGGGAGTTAATTATAATTATTAAAGGGAGACATTCAGGGAGAGCCAGTGGCGGTACACACGGAACAGGAGGTGGGACAGACGAGAGGAGGAAGGGAAGGAGAGAACGAAAATGAGAGACGGAAATAGAGAGAAAAAAGAAAGGAGGAAAACACAGAAAGAAGAGAAGGAAATTACTCATCTCACCAGGAAGGAAGTCACGTTGGTTGGTAAAGAATTATGTTGTAATAACAGAACAATATCGACATTTAGTTTTCATTCCATTGCCTCAAAACCCGATACCCAGACACACACACACACACACACACACACACACACACACACACACACACACACACACACACACACACACACACACACACACACACGAGTCTTTTTCCTGCAACTTCACCATCAAATCCATATTATATTTTCACGCCAGGTGTGTTGTGTTGTGTTGTGGTTGAGTTGCGTGTTTGCCGGGGCGGCGCGAAAACAATGTTAAGCCTATTACGACACCAATGGCAAGCCTATTAGAACACCTATTGGCATGGCTTCTTTCCGTAAACTCGGTATTATGAACTAAAAGAGATCTGGGGGAGGAGTACAAGAGATTCTCTATATATTACCTGTAATAAGACGAAAGGTAGATAGATAAATAACTAGAGAGAGAGAGAGAGAGAGAGAGAGAGAGAGAGAGAGAGAGAGAGAGAGAGAGAGAGAGAGAGAGAGAGAGAGAGAGAGAGAGAGAGAGATTTACATAGATTTACATAGAAAATCAGACCACACAGACCCCATGGTCCAGACTTGGTGGTCTGTCCTTAAACCTAAGTGATTTTACATTAATCAGAAGACTCCAAAACGTTGCATTTCTACTCTAGTTGATATTAAGATGAAGGAAGTGACGGTCGAGCTTATTTTTGAAGGAGTCAATCGTGTTACACTGGACCACTGACGGTGGAAGCTTATTCCATTCTCGCACTACAACGTTGGTGAAGAAAAATTTGGTGCAGTCTGAATTTACTTGTCTACATCTGAGTTTTACGCCATTGTTCCTCGTGCGCAAAGTGTCATCGATCATAAACAATGTTGATCTGTCTACATTCGTGAAACCATTAAGTATTTTAAAACATTCGATCAGTTTTCCTCGGAGGCGACGTTTCTCAAGAGAGAACATGTTAAGGGTAGAAAGCCTTTCTTCGTAGGATTTGTTGCGCAAGGAAGGGATCATTTTCGTTGCCCGACGCTGAACACCTTCTAATTTAGCAATATCCTTTGCATGGTGGGGAGACCAAAACTGTACCGCATATTCCAAGTGGGGTCTGACTAAACTGTTGTAGATCGTGAGTATTACATCTTTATTCTTGAATACAAAGTTTCTTTTAATGAAGCCCAACATTCTGTTCGCTTTATTTGCTGCATCAATGCATTGTTGTGAGAATTTGAGGTTTGACGCGATTTTGACCCACAAGTCCTTGACGCATTGAACGCTTTTGAGTTTAACGCCGCGCATTTCGTATTCGAACTTCTTATTCCTCGTTCCAACTTGAAGGACCTGGCACTTGTCTACGTTAAAGGGCATCTCCCATCTATCCGACCCAGCTGAAATTTTGTGCAAATCCTCTTGGAGGCTTTGCCTGTCTTCGTCAGTGAGAACCGAGTTGCCAATCTTTGTGTCGTCTGCAAATTTACTAATGCGGTTATTGAGTCCAACATCCACGTCGTTGATGTAAATAATGAAGAGCACTGGGCCAAGGACCGAGCCCTGAGGGACGCCACTAGTGACAGGCGCCCACTCTGAGTTAAATCCGTCAATCACTACTCTTTGTTGTCTGTTGCTCAACCAATTCGCGATCCATTGGTTTACTTGACCGTCAATACCTATTTGCTTTAATTTGTAAAGTAATTTATGATGCAGGACTTTATCAAACGCTTTCTGGAAATCAAGATAGACTACGTCCAGTGATTTGGTTACGTCATAAACAGTGAAGAGGTCGTTATAAAAGGTTAATAGGTTTGATAGGCAGGATCTTTTGTTTCGGAAGCCATGTTGTGAGTCCCCAGTCAATGAGTGGCTTTCAAGGTAATTCACAATTTTGTCTCTAATTATGCCCTCAAGTAGCTTACCTACAACGGAAGTTAGACTAATGGGCCTGTAATTACCTGGTACTTTTTTGTCTCCTTTCTTGAAAATCGGTGTCACGTTAGCCTTTTTCCAATCAGAAGGGACGATGCCTTGTCGCAAGGACATATTGAATACGGTTGTGAGGGAGGAGAGTATTTCGCTCTTTGTTTCTTTCAGCAGAGTTGGATATACTTTGTCAGGTCCAGGACTTTTATTTGTTTTAAGTGAATGGAGAGCTTTAAGGACTTCATCGGTTGTTATTAAGGTTGGGAGAGAGAGAGAGAGAGAGAGAGAGAGATTTACATAGATTTACAGAGAAATCAGACCACACAGACCCCATGGTCCAGACTTGGTGGTCTGTCCTTAAACCTAAGTGATTTTACATTAATCAGAAGACTCCAAAACGTTGCATTTCTACTCTAGTTGATATTAAGTTGAAGGAAGTGACGGTCGAGCTTATTTTTGAAGGAGTCAATCGTGTTACACTGGACCACTGACGGTGGAAGCTTATTCCATTCTCGCACTACAACGTTGGTGAAGAAAAATTTGGTGCAGTCTGAATTTACTTGTCTACATCTGAGTTTTACGCCATTGTTCCTCGTGCGCAAAGTGTCATCGATCATAAACAATGTTGATCTGTCTACATTCGTGAAACCATTAAGTATTTTAAAACATTCGATCAGTTTTCCTCGGAGGCGACGTTTCTCAAGAGAGAACATGTTAAGGATAGAAAGCCTTTCTTCGTAGGATTTGTTGCGCAAGGAAGGGATCATTTTCGTTGCCGACGCTGAACACCTTCTAATTTAGCAATATCCTTTGCATGGTGGGGAGACCAAAACTGTACCGCATATTCCAAGTGGGGTCTGACTAAACTGTTGTAGAGCAGGAGTATTACATCTTTATTCTTGAATACAAAGTTTCTTTCAATGAAGCCCAACATTCTGTTCGCTTTATTTGCTGCATCGATGCATTGCTGTGAGAATTTGAGGTTTGACGCGATTTTGACCCCAAGTCTTTGACGCATTGAACGCTTTTGAGTTTAACGCCGCGCATTTCGTATTCGAACTTCTTATTCCTCGTTCCAACTTGAAGGACCTGGCACTTGTCTACGTTAAAGGGCATCTCCCATCTATCCGACCAAGCTGAAATTTTGTGCAAATCCTCTTGGAGGCTTTGCCTGTCTTCGTCAGTGAGAACCGAGTTGCCAATCTTTGTGTCGTCTGCAAATTTACTAATGCGGTTATTGAGTCCAACATCCACGTCGTTGATGTAAATAATGAAGAGCACTGGGCCAAGGACCGAGCCCTGAGGGACGCCACTAGTGACAGGCGCCCACTCTGAGTTAAATCCGTCAATCACTACTCTTTGTTGTCTGTTGCTCAACCAATTCGCGATCCATTGGTTTACTTGACCGTCAATACCTATTTGCTTTAATTTGTAAAGTAATTTATGATGCGGGACTTTATCAAACGCTTTCTGGAAATCAAGATAGACTACGTCCAGTGATTTGGTTACGTCATAAACAGTGAAGAGGTCGTTATAAAAGGTTAATAGGTTTGATAGGCAGGATCTTTTGTTTCGGAAGCCATGTTGTGAGTCCCCAATCAATGAGTGGCTTTCAAGGTAATTCAGAATTTTGTCTCTAATTATGCCCTCAAGTAGCTTACCTACAACAGAAGTTAGACTAATGGGCCTGTAATTACCTGGTACTTTTTTGTCTCCTTTCTTGAAAATCGGTGTCACGTTAGCCTTTTTCCAATCTGAAGGGACGATGCCTTGTCGCAAGGACATATTGAATACGGTTGTGAGGGAGGAGAGTATTTCGCTCTTTGTTTCTTTCAGCAGAGTTGGATATACTTTGTCAGGTCCAGGACTTTTATTTGTTTTAAGTGAATGGAGAGCTTTAAGGACTTCATCGGTTGTTATTTCAAAATTAGGCAATGCATGCTCGAGATTTACAATAGTACTGGTGTTGGTGGTAGCGAGAGGAAGACTGTTAGTATTAAACACCGAGGAAAAGTAATTGTTTAAGAGGTTTGCAATGTGTTGGCTGTCAGTCACTAGTGCACCGTCGCTGTTTGTTAAAGGTCCAATACCACTTTTGATCGCCTTTCTGTTGTTTATGTAACTGAAGAAAGATTTCGGATTATTTTACAGTTGGCTGCAATATTTTCTTCGTATCTACGCTTTGCCTGACCTACTAGTCTTTTTACTCGTCGCCTGGCATCATTATAAAGTCTAATGTTTTCGGGCGTGCTTTGTTCTTTCTTTAACCTGTAAAACAATTTTCTCTCATTGACTGATTGTTTAATTTCGCTATTAAACCACGGTGGGCTTTATTAGTGTTAATTCGCTTCTCGCACAAGGGGACGAATGTGTTCTGCTGAGTGAGTAAGTGAATTTTAAGGCTTAGCCAGGCTTCCTCTACGTTGCCGTCATCTGATAGTTGTATTTCTGTTAGTTTTGTCGGATTTCTACGAAGTTAGCTCTTTTGAAATTGGGCACCTTTACTTTATTTTCAGTCACTGATGATTGAGCTTTAATGTCGACGCGCACTAATTTATGATCGCAAGAACCGAGGTGTTCTCCTACCGTGACACTACTGACAAGGTTATCTTGGGTCGTTATAACAAGGTCGAGTATATTATTTTGTCGAGTTGGCTCAGAAACCATTTGGCTTAGATAATTTTCTTCTAGAAATTCGATCATTCTATGTGACTCGCCTTCTGTACCTGACAGTGTCGCCCAGTCGATATGGGGGAGGTTAAAGTCTCCTAATATCAGTGAGTCGCTGTTATTAAGTGACTGCCTTAAAACGCTGTACATTTCAAGGTCGTCATCGAGTGATTGGCCGGGAGGTCTGTAGGTGACAGATATATTTAAGTTGACTTTTGCAATGTTTACTCGCACGCACAAATGTTCAACGTTACTGTTTCCCGGTGTTTTGTCAGTGGGTTGCAAATAGCTTTTTACATAAAGGGCGACGCCACAGCCTCTACGGTTTACACGATCTTTGTTGAAGAGTCTGTAGCCATCTATGTTGTATTCGGAACTTAAATCAATATTTGTGGTGTCGATAAATGTTTCAGTTATAGCAATTATGTCAAAATTTTCTGTTAAAGCAAGACATCTCAGTTCATCAAATTTGTTTCTTAGGCTACGCGCATTGAAACTAAGGATTTTTAAGTTATCAAGAGGCTTAGTAATAGAGGTGGTGGTACTTGCGGGATCACGGTTACGGGTTTGTTGCGATGCACGGCGTCTATTTACACGGGTGGGGTGGAGGGACGTGGCCGTGACTCGTTTTTTGTTCGGATGACACGCACTGCTTCGTTGAGGAGCCTTCCGAGTCTGGCTGCCCCGATGGGAGAAAGGTGCAATCCGTCCCTGTGAAAGAGCTCATTTTGTCCATAGAAATTGTCCCATGTGTTGAGGAACTCCACGTCAAGCTCCCTGCAAAGAGTCTGTAAGCGGTTGTTGAGGCTGAAGGCCTTACTGAAAAAGTCGCTCTCCGCCCAAGTCCGTGGTAGAACTCCTGAAATCAAAATGTTAGGGGATTTAGTCTTATACTGCTGGATGAGCCTACGGTACTTCTCCAGGAGTTCCTCAGACCGGGTCGTGGTGATGTCGTTCGTACCTGTGTGAATAACAAACAGTGAATCATTAGTAGCCTGGGGGGAGATCTCCTCAAGAGCAGCAGTTATGTCGTCGATCCCAGCACCAGGATAGCAATAGTTCCGTCTTCGACGAGGAACTCTGCCGCAGAACTCAACGACCTGCTGGCGAATCATGGAGTCACCCACCAGGAAGGTGCTCTCCTGCTCGTCCTCCTCCTCCAGAATGGCAAACCTGTTGATGCAATGAACAGGATAAATCGCTTGTCTGGCTGGTTTGGCTCCTCCATTCACGACGGTGAAGCCATCATGGGCGGTGCCACTAGCATCCTCCCGTTGCGTGGTGTTGTCCGCTGGTGTCGACGGTACCGCTGAGGGCAAGGGGGCGGTTGGGGAAGGGTTTGGCACCACAGCAACGTTAGCCTGGATGAATTCCTGCAAGGAGGCAACAGTGCGAGAAAGCTCTATTATTTTATTCTGACCTGCTTCCATCTTCTCTTCTTGCTCCTGCAGTCTGGTCTCGAGATGCTGCCTGGTGAGAAAGCTCTATTATTTTATTCTGGCCTTCTTCCATCTTCTCTTCCTGCTCCTGCAGTCTTGTCTCGAGATGCTGCCTGGACAGACACAGTCGACAGACAGCAGAACGCCCTGTTAAAAAGTGAGCTGAGAAGCTACCGTTACAAGTACTGCACTTCTTAGGCGCCATCTTAGCTGAAATGAAAGAGATAAAAACACAGAGTGAAGGGGATTAGGAAAGGGGGTGAGGTGTGTGAGAGGTAGTTTAGTAATGGAGGAAAAGTGAGAGAGAGGAGGAGTAGGAAGGGATGTGAGGTGAGTAAAGATGGGCAAAGAGAGCTGTGTGAGATAAAGGAGGGGTAGGAAATAGGTGAGGTGGGAGTGAGGAGGAGGAGGCAGGGCTGTGAGGTGAGTAAAGCAGGGGAAAGGGAGGCGGTGAGTGAGGTGTGTGAGATCAAGGAGGGTTAGGAAATAGGTGAGGTGGGAGAGAGGAGGAGTAGGAAGAGATGTGAGGTGAGTAAAGAGGGGGAAAGAGAGGCGGTGAGTGAGATCAAGGAGGGTTAGGAAATAGGTGAGGTGGGAGAGAGGAGGAGTAGGAAGGGATGTGAGGTGAGTAAAGAGGGGGAAAGAGAGGTGTGTGAGATCAAGGAGGGTTAGGAAATAGGTGAGATGAGTGAGAGGGAGTTTGGGAAAGGAGGTAAGTGGGAGAGAGGAGGAGTAGGAAGGGATGTGAGGTGAGTGTGGTGTGTGATAAAAATAATGGTTAAGAAAGAGGCGAGGTAAGGTGGGTGAAGGGATGGGTAAATAGGATGTGAGGTAAGGTGAGTGAGGGGGGGAGGGCTTAGAAATATGTGGAGGTGAGGGAGGAGTAGGAAGTGCTAATCCTCTAGTGGATGAGGAGGAGAAAAAGGGATGTGAGGAGAGCGAGGTTGGGGGGGGGCTTAGGTGAGGTGAGGGAACTGGGTGTAAGAAGTGTTAATACTCTAGGGGATTTAAAGAGGTGTAATGAGGAGGAGCAGATTGAATCCTCAGGAATTCAAAGGTGGGTTGTCGACACACCCAAATCACGCGTGAGACACTCGGGAACACAAAGTCACACTCGGGACACACAAAACACTCAGAAACCCAAGCACAAGCACGACTAAACACCCTCAAGTCACTCGCAAAAACACCTTAAGTACAACAGCACACTCAAAACACTATGAAACCCACGCAGAGCACTATAAACATCCAAATCACACGTAAAAGCACTGGAAACACAACACACTCGAAACGCAGAACACTCGAAAACAGCCAAATCACACGCAGAAACACCGGAAACAAAACAGCACACTCAAAACGCTCTGAAACCCACGCAGTACACTTAGAAGCAGCCAAATCACACGCAAAAACACCGGAAACACAACACACTTGAATCACTCTGAAACCCACGCAGAACACCCGGAAACAGCCAGATCACACGCAAAAACACCGGAAACACAACACACTTGAATCACTCTGAAACCCACGCAGAACACCCGGAAACAGCCAGATCACACGCAAAAACACCGGAAACACAACGCACTTGAATCACTCTGAAACCCACAGAACACCCGGAAACAGCCAGATCACACGCAAAACACCGGAAGCACAACACACTTGAATCACTCTGAAACCCACAGAACACCGGGAAACAGCCAGATCACACGCAAAAACACCGGAAACACAACACACTTGAATCACTCTGAAACACGCAGAACACCCAGAGACAGCCAGATCACACGCAAAAACACCGGAAACACAATTCACAGAGGCAACCACAGGCAGAAACCACAAGAGAACAAACACCAAACACGTGTCGTGAAATCACAGTCCCCACACAAGCTCCACAAGCGAGAACACACAAACGCCAAAGAGCACGACGAAAACACAGGGCAAGCGATGTTGTGGGGCGCAGCAGGGTGAGTCACGACCTTCTCTCAGCAGAGGTCAGGTGTGAATGAGAGAGAGAGAGAGAGAGAGAGAGAGAGAGAGAGAGAGAGAGACAGACAGACAGATACACACACACACACAAATAGAGTCCACCGAGAGAGGGTTTAGCCGTGTAAGCCTCCCCCTACGGGCCTAATTTAGTACTAGAGTCAACGTAAGAGAGGAAGGGAGGGGAAGAGGCCAAACGAAACCTTTTAACCTCGATCTGCAAACACGCTAACGCTGTGTCCTCGGTATTGACAGCGCGTCTCGCGGTCGTGTCTGGGGAACCTTAGAGTGGTATTAACAAAAGACTCTGGTCCTTGTTACGACTATTCTTAAGGCCAGAGAGGAGCTACGTTGGGTTGTCTGAGTGTTTTCCCCGTTCATAGCGCGGAAGCCTTGCAAAACTACACACCAGACTCAGGAAACAACCAATGAAACCCCTATAACTCCCGACTGGTATTAACAAAAGCTTCTGGTCCTTGTTACGGCTATTTTTTTAAGGCCAGAGAGGAGCTACGTTGGGTTGTCATGAGTGTTTTCCCCGTTCACTGCAGCGCGGAAGCCTTGCAAAACTACCGCCAGGCTCAGGAAACCACCCATGGAAACCCCGACAACTTCCGCGAAAGCCTTTAAAAACAGATGTACTAAGGCTCCGAGGAGTTTAGTAATCTGGCCCTTAGGTTGGTATGGGGCCCAGAATTCACACGCTTGGTATTCGTTGGTGTCAGGTGAACAATAGATCGGTATTCTCAGACACTTGAAAAGATCACTCACTCTTTTCGGTGTAAAATCAAATAACAAAACGACGCAGTATTGCAGGGACAGTATTCTTAAACATTTCAGTCCACATGCACACATTTCACAAGGCTTTCATAGGAGTTTGGGGCATTTTCAGAGGTACTTTTATGACCCTGGTGGTAGTTTGAGTTTACTAATAGGCCGCCCGGACCAACCCACGTGAGGCCTCGGCGTCACGGGGTGGTACTCGCGTCCACTTCACGAGCCGCATCGAATGTCTCTGCTGGTTAACAAACATCGACGTGACCGGCAGCTGTGTCTTGTTATCGTCTGCCTAAAATAGTGAAGATATTATTATGTTTTCGTTTTGTCCGTCTGTTTAATTAATCCTGTATTCCTAGACGTATCGCTTCCTCAGGTCGCCGGTTTGAAAAGCCTCTCGTAGAAGTTGCTGGGATTTCCATGGACTGTTTTGTGATCCTCGTGATAGCTTTACACGACTACTGCACTTTATAAACAGGGAAAATCACCCAGGAAGACCTTGTTAATCTCCTCTGCGGCCTTGGGAGAAAGTCGTAATAGGAGCCCGGTGCGTTGAAGAATATGGATCTTAGGCTTTCTTCCTCTTACTGCTCGGCCCTTGCGTGAACTGCACCCCTCATGTCGCTGTCCCAAGTTGACCCACTTTACGAGAACTACAACTGTGTCTATCACCCGCCAACACCAATGAAGAGGACAACACTGTTCTGCTTGATGTCCGTCTTTTCAGCCTTTCCTTCTCTCACTACTCGACTCTTGCGTCCACTCCGTTCTAAATGCCGCTGTCCCAAGTTGACCCACATCACGAGGACGGCAACTGTGTCTCGTTATCGCCCGTCTATACCAACGAAGATACAATAATATTCTCAAGCTTGTCCTTCTTTTTACCTTCCTTCCTCTCACTTCTCGGCTCTTGCGTCCACTCCTTTCTAAATGTCGCTGTCCCAAATTGACGCACATCACGGGAACTCAAACTGTGTCTCTATCGCCCCCCTATACCAATGAAGAGGCGATAGTGTTTTCCTATTGGCCGTCCTTTCAGCCTTTCCTCCCCTTACCTGCTGTCCCTTGCGTCCACTCCACTCCGCAAATCACTGTCCCATGGTTGACCCACACCACGAGAAGGTCAACTGTTTTTCTAACGTCCGTCTACCAGCGAAGATACGATAATGCTTTGGTTGTCCGTTTTTTCAGCCTTTATCTCTAACTTGTCAGCCATTCCGTTCGCCCACTCCGCTCGCTGTCCCATATTTTACCCAGATCGCAAGGAGGTCGACAGTCTCTCTATCGTCCGCCCGTTTTGGTTGTTGTCCGACTTTTAATCATTTCTTCGTCTCACTTCTCGTCCCTTGCGTCCATTCAACTCATGTCGTTGTCCCATGGTTGACCCACATTAGACGAGGCAAGGCAGCAATGCGTCCCTCGTTTTCCTCCTTTCTCACTGGCAGACGCAACAAATCGAACACACACTTTCAGCCTCGTCGTCAGTGGTCCGCGGTCGCCCCTCTTTCAGTCTGTGAGAGATTCTTCCTACATTCCTGCCAGCGGTGAGGTATAAATAAGATCCCAGCAAAAATATTACACACGATCATTTTTCGAGCTCCGCTCAGGCTGAAATTTTTCAGCTTACAAGGAATGGTCACTCCCCCCTTGAGCAAGAGGGACGGGGGTGTGGTGCGTGCAGGTCCCAGAAGTCCCCGAAGATCGACTGTAATGAGTCTTGCTCTAAATTGGGAGGATGTTGTCTGAATATTGGTGGGCTAATAAGAGGCGTGACTTAAAGTTAAGTCCACGACAAGGGCGTAGGAGTAGCCAGAACAGTGTGATGTACTGTGCGACCTGCAAATCAATAACGGCAGAGTACATGACGGCAGATGAAGCGGTAATAATGACAGGCTTCGTGGAGGGCGTGGACGAGAGGGCAGCGCAGGGAGGTGGTGGTGAGTGTAGAGCCCTGGGACTCGTATTCTCAAAGGCTTCGGGCTCTTGGTACGATACTTCTCTAAGGCAACAGGAATAATGCGTCGGGTTCTCAAGCGTGTTTTGCCTGTTCATGGCGTAGAAATCTTGCAAAATTACCGCCAGAAATATGGAAACACCATGGAAATCCCTACAACTTCTACGAGAGCCTCTTGAAATTGAGATCCCAAGGCCTCGAAACGTTTGAGAATGTGGGTCCTGGGAAGGTATTCTCAGACACTTCCACCTCTCACACCATCTATTCTCCAAGGCCACAAAGCAGATAAGTCGGGTTCTCATGAGTATTTTTAACGTTCACGGTGCAGAAGCCTTGTCAAACTATCACTAGACTCAAAAAACTACCCATGGCAATACCCACAACAACCTCCACGATAGTTTAATCAAATGTGGGAGAGTGAGCCCCGAAATGTTTGAGAATATGGGCCTTTGACTCCGGTGACTTCGTGCGTGCGTCTCAGGAACATCATGCGAACGGAAGGAATAGTCGATTATTTCCTGACAGCTGCGAAGGTGTGTGTGTGTGTGTGTGTGTGTGTGTGTGTGTGTGTGTGTGTGTGTGTGAGAGAGAGAGAGAGAGAGAGAGAGAGAGAGAGAGAGAGAGAGAGAGAGAGAGAGAGAGAGAGAGAGAGAGAGAGAGAGAGAGAGAGAGAGAGAGAGAGAGAGAGAGAGAGAGAGAGAGAGAGAGAGAGAGAGAGAGAAAACACACACACACACACACACACACACACACACACACACACACACACACACACACACACACACACACACACACATATATATACGGTGGTTGAATGGATAGCGTGACGGCGCCGCGATCAGGACGACGCGAGTTTAATCCCCGCCCGGTGCCACCAAGCTGGGATTTTTCAGCCGCCGCCGAGTGGCTTAAAACTACCCACATGCTGTCCAGAAGACCACCTATCAACCCGGACTCAAGATTCTAGGATTAAAGATGAGCTCCGGGAGGGTAGCATGAGCCAGTGCAAGATGGCGCCACTATAAACACTCGCCTGCGCCAGAACGGGTTGGGCCGACCATCAGGCCCTACCCGGAAGAAGCCTTGGGCCGACCATCAGGATCCACCGGAAGAAGCCTACCGGCGCAATAGGCCACGACGTAAAAAAAAGAAAAACAATAATAATAATAAAAAACTCCCGATCAGGTACCAAATATTTTCACCTAAACTTCAATATCCTTATAAATCATGTCCCCTTAAGACCACACTAACTACCGCAATAATCGATCCACCAAACATCAACACTGGAAAGACACAACAGCTAAACATTCATTAGTAACTACAACATCCTTTCAGTATTCTTATGGGAGCTATAGTCAGTGGACCGCTTCTTCATTCACGTTAGCACTTAGACCTCATTCAGTAAACATCAACACCAGAAAGACATAACCGGTATAGGAAATTCACCCGTGTCTACAACATTAAGTAAGTGTGTTTATCCTCCCTAGTGTCTGTGTTACGCTTCTTCATTTACGTTAACATAATCATACCTCGGGTTCTTTACCCCACAAAACATCAACACCAAAAAAAAACAACTGACGAACATTAACTCGTAACAACAATATAGTATGTTTATGATTCCCAGAGTTTGTGCAACGCTTCTTCATTGACGTTAACATAATCATAACTCGGCTTCTCTACTCCACTATACATCAACATCAAGAAATATACAACTGCTAGACATTCACTCGTAACTACAACATCAATTACTAGTATGTTTATGATTCCCAGGGTAAGCGTAACGCTTCTTCATTTACGTTAACATAATCATAACTCGGCTTCTTTACCCCACTGAACATCTACATTAAGAAATATACAACTGCTAGCCATTCACTCGTAACTACAGCATCCTTTCAGTGCTTTTATGCGCCCCAGAGTGAGTGGAACGCTTCTTCAGTCACGTTGTCACACTCATTAAAATGCGTGAGGTGGCGACATTATTCAGGCGGCGAGGCGAGGGAAGGGAGGAGAGGAAGCGCGTGGCGGCGGCACAGCGTATGTTGACACACCACTGTGACCTCTGGACAAGGGGCGCCGGTGACTCGGCAGAACCTGATGTGCTCGCCGTGAACCCGCTTGTCGTATGAACCAGGACAGTCTGCTTTTCCTTCCCAACTGGAGCAAACGGCGGTATTGTTAGACGCTGCCACCCCTCACATTAACTATTCCCAAAGGCCAAAGATGAAATTAATCAGATTCTATCGAGTGTTTTTTAGGTTCACAGTACAGAAGGAGGGTCAAACTACCACCAGGCTCATACAACTACCGTTGGAAATGCCCAAAACTCCTACGAAAGCCTTGTCAAATATATTTTTCTTAGGTTCATGGTACAGAAGGGTCAGACTACCGCCAGGGTTATAAACTACCCTTACAAATGCCCAGAACTCCTACGAAAGCCAAATATGTGTGCTTGGAAGTTGAAATGTTTAAAAATATACCAAAAAGTCTCTCTCTCTCTCTCTCTCTCTCTCTCTCTCTCTCTCTCTCTCTCTCTCTCTCTCTCTCTCTCTCTCTCTCTCTCTCTCTCTCTCTCTCTCTCTCTCTCTCTCTCTCTCTCTCTCTCTCTCTCTCTCTCTCTCTCTCTCTCTCTCTCTCTCGCACTCGCCGTCCCTTGGCAGACTGACACACTCACACACTCCCTGGCAGACGCTGTAGCTCGTTATCCCAAAGAATGGCGCACCTCGTCCAGCCCGCCGCCAGTGTTTGTCATGCACACCGAGGCCACGACATCGCCTGCCAAGGGCCGTCCGCTGAACACTGCGAGGCGAGGCTGGGCTGCGGATGACGGACATTCACACTCACGCCTTGCACTATCACTCCCTGGCCATTCACCCCCTCCCTCCCCCTCCATCCTTACCCTTCCACCCCGGCAACTCCACCTAACCCCACCTTTCCTATCCTTATTCCTTTGATGATATGGATAATAGCTTGATGGAAACAGATGGATAGATGTAATATTGATGGAGAGATGGAAAGATAAATGGAGATAATAGATTAATAGATTGATAGATAGATGCAATACTAAAGGAGATATAGTAAGATGGTTGGAGATAGATAGATACAGGTAGAGTAATAGATTGAGAGATAGACAGATAGTATATTGGATAGATACAAAAATTGTCGACGTATATAGAGAGGTAATAAAACAGATCACACACACACACACACACACACACACACACACACACACACACACACACATATGAGACTAATTCTGGACTATGATAGCAGGGAAGTAAAGTTTTCGAGTCGACTTTGTCCTGAATTAGGGAGTCCACTGCGGGGCTCAAAACTTGTATTCTACACGTAAAATGAGTTCAGAAACACCATTTATTTACATTAGAGAGAGGGAGGGATGGAGGGAGGGAACGAGAGAGAGAGAGAGAGAGAGAGAGAGAGAGAGAGAGAGAGAGAGAGAGAGAGAGAATGAATAAGAAAGGAGGAAGGAAAAATGAAAGAATGAATGAGAGAACGAAAGAAAAAAGAAAAAGAAAGAAAAAGAGTGAGAAAAAGAAAGAAAAGAAAGAAAAAGAAAGAAAGGAAAAATGAGAAAGAAAAAAGAAAAAAAAGAGAGTGAATGAATGAATGAGAGCGAGAGTGACAGACAGACAGAGCCAGAACCAGAGAGACAGAGAGAGGTCGTGGAAAGGTCATAAACACTCGACAGCATGTAAGTCAACTGGCCGGGGCTGAGAGACTGCAGGCAAGAGGGTAATGGAAGACGTAAGGGAGAGCGGAGGCTGAGTATTCATGGCGGAGGGAAGGAAGAGGACCAGCCGGGAGAGACAAGCTGGGAGGACCGTTTTCTGGGACACTTTCGGCTCCCACAACTCATTCCCAAGGCCACAAAGAGGATTAATCGGGTTCTCAGGAGTGTTTCTTTGGGTTCATGATACAGAAGAAGGGTCTGACTATAACTAGGCTCGTAAAACTACCCATGGAAATACTAACACAACCTCTATGTAGGCCCGTATTCTGGGACGCTTTCGACTCCCAGAACAACTATTCTCCCAAGGCCACAAAAGGGATTGATCGGGTTCTCATGACCATTTCTTAAGGTTCATGATACAGAAGAAGGGTCAGACTACCACTAGGCTCATAAAACTACCCACCATCCAGAAGAGGCAAGCTAGGAGGACCGTATTCAGGGACGTTTTCGGCTCCCACAACAACTAATTCCCAAGGCCACAAAGGGAATTAGTCGGGTTCTCATGAGTGTTTCTTTACGTTCATGGTGCAGAAGCCTTGTTTCACTATCATTAGGTTCATATAAATATCCATGGAAACATTAACACAACCTCTACGAAAGCCTTATCAAATGTGTGTGTGTGAGCCCCGTAATGTTTGAGAATATGGATTTGATCTCTCTCTGATTACCTTCATATATGTCAGTCTCACTTGCCTCAGAATCACGGCGCTCCACAAATAGGTCACGATATAACACTGCCTTTACCCTTAATACACGCCATATATCTGCATTACTCAGCCTCAACTAACCTTCCCATGTACTAACACTGCCTATACTCTTTAATACATGCCATTTACCTGCATTAACTATCAACATAGCTTTCCTTATTCGCAACAAAGTTTTTAGTATTAATGCACGTCATTTGTCTGCATTACCTGACCTAAACGTAACTTTCCATTCTCTAACTCCCTGTACTCTCAATTTACGCCCTTTGTCTACATACCCTAACGTCAACATAGCTTTTTAATACACACCATTCTCCGGCATTCCTTGGCCTCAATGCGACTTCCCTTTGTCTAACACTGTCTCTGATCTTTGTACTCGTCATTTCTCTGCATTACATAGCCTCAACGTCGCTTCCTTTCTCTCCCGGGCAGCTAAGGTCGGAGGGTCGCGCCAGGCCATCCATCCGTCTCTCCACACAGCGGCCCGGCGATCAGTCACCAGGTTTGTCCCTCTGAGCACATACGGCATTACCCACCCTCGGAGCTCTGTACACGCCGGCCCTTCTCTCCCTTGGTGCAAAAAATGTAGGATGATGATTATGGAGTGTCAGTGGATGGTAAGAATTGAGCTTTTACTAACAACGTTGGGAAGAAATGATGACAAGAATTCTACCTTTACAAAAACGTGGGAAAGCTAGTTCAAAAGGGCCAGGAGATATGTTAAGAGTACTTCCTTTACACAAAATCAAGATGAAGTAACTCGTACACTAATCCACTAGCGATACGGGAAACGAAACCACAATGGGAAATCGCACGCAAGACGCTCCTCCACACACATACACGCACGCAACTCTATGAATGATATCACACGCAAATCACTAATCCGTAAAGAAACGCAGACAAGACGCTCAACCAAACTCACAAAAAACGCACACAACACGCGACTCCAATAAAATCACACGCAAATTGCTGATCCAGAAAAAAAAAGCAGGAAGAACACTGAAGCCAATCATCAAATCAACAGAACCCCAAAATTATCTTAATGATCCTCTCAGTATGGGCTCTAAACTTACTAGGGGAAGGAAACACAGCAATTGGAACGCCTTATTATTACACATCAGTTGGCAGTCAGTCTTTACAATACGCTAGACAAAATTCATCAGTCTAGTGTACTGCTGCAGATGGGTCCCAAGGCAGGCAGCTCCATTCCTTTGTTCACGAGTCAGCCAAGGAAAAGCCAGACTATGGAAGGCCTTATTATTGCACACCAGTTGGCAGTCCTTACACCAGCAGTCCTTCCAACACGTTGGTCAAGAGTATCAACAACAATATCAGCCCGAGTGTAGCGCCTCAGGTGGGTCCCGAGACAGTCACTTAGGCACCATTGCTTATGAATCGAAGGAAACGCAGCATATAAGAAGTCTGTTAGCCCGCATGAGTTCCCAGTCAGTCCTTACACCCACCACGCTAGGCAACACCCCCATAAACGATAAAAAAAACAACCCTCAGCTACGCCCCTCCACCCCGCCGGTGTAAATAGACGCCGTGCATCGCAACAGACTCGTAACCGTGATCCCGCAAGTACCACCACATCTTTTACCAAGCCTCTAGATAACTTAAAAATCCTTAGTTTCAATGCGCGTAGCCTAAAAAAACAAGTTTGATGAGCTGAGATGTCTTGCTCTAACAGAAAATATTGATATAATTGCTATAACCGAAACATTTATCGACACCACAAATATTGATTTAAGTTCCGAATACAACACAGATGGCTACAGGCTCTTCAACAAAGATCGTGTAAACCGTAGAGGCGGTGGCGTCGCCCTTTTTGTCAAAAGCTATTTGCAACCCACTGACAAAACACCAAGAGACAGTAACGTTGAACATTTGTGCGTGCGAGTAAACATTGCAAAAGTCAATTTAAATATATCTGTCACCTACAGGCCTCCCGGGCAATCATTCGATGACGACCTTGAAATGTACAGCGTTTTAAGGCAGTCACTTAATAACAACGACTCACTGATATTAGAAGACTTTAACCTCCCCCATATCGACTGGGCGACACTGTCAGGTACAGAAGGTGAGTCACATAGAATGATCAAATTTTAGAAGAAAATCATCTAAGCCAAATGGTTTCTGAACCAACTCGACAAAATAACATACTCGTCCTTGTTATAACGACCCAAGATAACCTAGTCAGTAATGTCACGGTAGGAGAACACCTCGGTTCTTGCAATCATAAATTAGTGTGCGTCTACATTAGAACTCAAACATCAGTGACTGAAAATAAAGTAAGGGTGCCCAATTTCAAAAGAGCTAACTTCGTAGAAATCCGACAAAAACTAACAGAAATACTACTATCAGTTGACGGCAATGTAGAGGAAGCCTGGCTAAGCTTTAAAAATCATATACTCTCTCAGCAGAACACATTCGTCCCCTTGAGCGAGAAGCGAAATAACACTAATAAAAGCCCACCGTGGTTTAATAGCGAAATTAAACACTCAGTCAAGGAGAGAAAATTGTCTTACAGGTTAAAGAAAGAACAAAGCACGCCCGAAAACATTAGACTTTATAACGATGCCAGGCGACGAGTAAAAAGACTAGTATGTCAGGCAAAGCGTAGATATGCAGTAAATATTGAAGCCAACTGTAAAAATAGTCCGAAATCCTTCTTCAGTTACATAAACAACAGAAAGGCGATCAGAAGTGGAATTGGACCTTTAACAAACAGCAACGGTGCACTAGTGACTGACAGCCAACACACTGCAAACCTCTTAAACAATTACTTCTCCTCGGTGTTTAATAATAACAGTCTTCCTCCCACTACCACCAGCACCAGTACTAATCTCAAGCATATGCATTGCCTAATTTTGAAATAACAACCGATGAAGTCCTTAAAGCTCTCCACTCACTTAAAACAAACAAAAGTCCCGGACCCGATAAAGTATATCCTATACTGCTTAAAGAAACAAAGAGCGAAATACTCTCCTCCCTCACAACCGTATTCAATATGTCCTTGCGACAAGGCATCGTCCCTTCGGATTGGAAAAAGGCTAACGTGACCGATTTTTAAGAAAGGAGACAAAAAAATACCAGGTAACTACCGACCCATTAGTCTAACTTCAATTGTAGGTAAGCTACTTGAGAGCATAATTAGAGACAAAATTGTGAGTTACCTCGAAAGCCACTCATTAATTGGGTATTCACAACATGGCGTCCGTAACAAAAGATCCTGCCTATCAAACCTATTGACCTTTTATAACGACCTCTTCTCAGTTTATGACGTAACCAAATCATTGGACGTAGTCTATCTTGATTTCCAGAAAGCGTTTGATAAAGTCCCACATTATTGGCCCAGTGCTCTTCATTATTTACATCAACGACGTGGATGTTGGACTCAATAATCGCATTAGTAAATTTGCAGACGACACAAAGATTGCTAACTCGGTTCTCACTGACGAAGACAGGCAAAGCCTCCAAGAGGATTTGCACAAAATTTCAGCTTGGTCGGATAAATGGGAGATGCCCTTTAACGTAGACAAGTGCCAGGTCCTTCAAGATGGAACAAGAAATAAGAAGTTCGATTACGAAATGGGCGGCGTTAAACTCACAAGCGTTCAATGCGTTAAGGACCTGGGGGTCAAAATCGCGTCAAACCTCAAATTCTCACATCAATGTATCGATGCAGCAAATAAAGCGAACAGAATGTTGGGCTTCATTAAAAGAAACTTTTTATTCAAAAATAAAGTTGTAATACTTCCGCTCTACAATAGTTTAGTCAGACCCCACTTGGAATATGCGGTACAGTTTTGGTCTCCCCACCATGCAAAGGACATTGCTAAATTAGAAGGTGTTCAGCGTCGGGCAACAAAAATGATCCCTTCCTTAAGCAACAAATCTTACGAAGAAAGGCTTT